>NW_018364278.1:0-1083 GCF_002078875.1 Numida meleagris | reverse complement strand
ATTAACGAGCTCCCCCACTAATCAGAGGGGTCCCCATTAACATGGTCCCCAATTAATGCATTTCCCAACTAATTAAGGGTCCCAATTAACGAGCTTCCCCACTAATTAGGGGGGTCCCCATTAACAGAAGCAATTAATGATCCCAATTAACGAGCTTCCCCATTAATCAGGGGATCCCCACTAACAGGATTCTCAATTAATTAAGGATCCCAACTAACAAGCTTCTCCATTAATTGGGGGTCCCCATTAACCAGGGTTCCCAATTAAGGGTCCCAATTAACGAGCTTCCCCACTAATTAGGGGTCCCCATTAACACGGTCCCCAATTAATGCATTTCCCAACTAATTAAGGGTCCCAATTAACGAGCTTCCCCATTCATCAGGGGTCCCCATTAACCGGGGTTCCCAATTAATTAAGGATCCCAACTAATAAGCTTCCCAATTAATGAGCGAGTCCCCATTAACCAGGGTTCCCACCTAATTAATGATCCCAATTAATGAACTTCGCAATTAATGAGGGGGTCCCCATTAGCTGGGGTTCCCAACTAATTAATGATCCCAATTAACGAGCTCCCCCACTAATCAGAGGGGTCCCCATTAACACGGTCCCCAATTAATGCATTTCCCAACTAATTAAGGGTCCCAATTAACGAGCTTCCCCACTAATTAGGGGGGTCCCCATTAACAAAATCAATTAATGATCCCAATTAACGAGCTTCCCCACTAATTAGGGGGTCCCCATTAACACGGTCCCCAATTAATGCATCTCCCAACTAATTAAGGGTCCCAATTAACAACATTCCCCATTAATCAGGGGTCCCCATTAACCGGGGTTCCCAATTAAAGATCCCAATTAATAAACTCCCCAATTAAGGAAGGGGTCCCCATTAACCGGGGTTCCCAACTAATTAAGGGTTCCCAATTAATGAGCTCCCCCCCTAATTAGGGGGGTCCCCATTAACAGGATCAATAAATTAAAGATCCCAATTAATAAACTCCCCAATTAACGAAGGGCTCCCCATTAACCGGGGTTCCCAACTAATTAATGCTCCCAATTAACGAGCTCCCCCACTAATCAGGGGGG
>NW_018364277.1:0-1133 GCF_002078875.1 Numida meleagris | reverse complement strand
GACACCCTGGGGACACGGTGAGGGACACGTTGGGGACATGGTGGGGACACGTTGGGGACACATTAGGGGCACCCTGGGGACACGTTGGGGACACGTTGGGGACATGGTGGGGACACGTTGGGGACATGTTGGGGGCACCCTGGGGACACGTTGGGGACACGTTGGGGACAGGTTGGGGACACGTTGGGGACACGTTGGGGACACGTTGGGGACACGTTGGGGACACGTTGGGGACACGTTGTGGACAGGTTGGGGACACGTTGGGGACACGTTGGGGACACGCTGGGGACACATTGGGGTCACATTGGAGACATGCTGGGGACACCCTGGGGACACGGTGGGGACACATTAGGGGCATCCTGGGGACACGTTGGGGACACGTTGGGGACACACTGGGGACACGTTGGGGACACATTGGGGACAGGTTGGGGACAGGTTGGGGACACGTTGGGGACACATTGGGGACAGGTTGTGGACAGGTTGGGGACAGATTGGGGACACATTGGGGACAGGTTGGGGACAGGTTGGGGACAGATTGGGGACACCCTGGGGACACATTGGGGACACGATGGGGACACGTTGGGGACAGGTTGGGGACACGATGGGGACAGGTTGGGGACAGGTTGGGGACACATTGGGGACAGGTTGGGGACACCCTGGGGATACACTGGGGACCTGCTGGGGACACCCTGGGGACACTCTGGGGACACATTGGGGACAGGTTGGGGACACTCTGGGGACAGGTTGGGAACACGATGGGGTCACATTGGGGACAGGCTGGGGACACATTGGGGACAGGTTGGGGACACACTGGGGACAGGTTGGGGACACATTGGAGACATGCTGGGGACACCCTGGGGATACACTGGGGACACATTGGGGACACGTTGGGGACACGTTGGGGACAGGTTGGGGACACGTTGGGGACACGTTGGGGACACATTGGGGACACATTGGGGACACGTTGGGGACACGTTGGGGACACGCTGGGGACAGGTTGGGGACAGGTTGGGGACACGTTGGGGACACATTGGGGACAGGTTGGGGACAGGTTGGGGACAGGTTGGGGACACGCTGGGGACACGTTGGGGACAGGTTGGGGACAGGTTGGGGACACGTTGGGGACACCCTGG
>NW_018364276.1:0-1048 GCF_002078875.1 Numida meleagris | reverse complement strand
CCCTGCCCCAGCCCCTGCCTGGGTCATAAGAGCTGCCCTTGCCCCTCCCCGTGCCTGGGTCATAAGAGGTGCCCTTGCACCTCCCCCTGCCTGGGACATAAGAGCTGCCCTTGCCCCTCCCCGTGCCTGGGTCATAAGAGGTGCCCTTGCACCTCCCCCTGCCTGGGACATAAGAGCTGCCCTTCCCCTGTCCCTGTCTGGGTCGTAAGATCTCCCCATGCCCTTGCCCCTGCCCCTGCCTTTGCCATGCCCCTACTCCTGCCCCTTCCCCTGCCCCTGCCTGGGTCATAAGAGCTGCCCTTGCCCCTGCCCCTGCCCTTGCACTGATCATAAGAGCTACCCTTGCCCATGCCCCTGCCCCTGCCCCTGCCCCTGCCTGGGTGGTAAGAGCTGCCCCTGCCTCTCTCCCTGACTGGGTCATAAGAGCTGCCCTTGCATGTGCCCCTCCCCTGACGCTGCTTGGGTCATAAGAGTTGCTCTTGCCCCTACCCAGCCTCTGCCCCTACGTGGGTCATAAGAGCTGACCTTGGAGCTCTGGGCTAGTGCTGGTCTGGGTGAGTGCTCTGGTGCTGGCATGCCTGAGTGCTCTACTGCTGGCTTGCAGCTCTTGGCTGCTGCTGGCTGGCAGCTCTTGGCTGCTGCTGGCTGGCAGCTCTTGGCTGCTGCTGGCTGGCAGCTCTTGGCTGCTGCTGGCTGGCAGCTCTTGGCTGCTGCTGCCTTGCAGCTCTTGGCTGCTGCCGGCTGGCAGCTCTTGGGTGCTAATGGATTGCAGCTCCTGGCCGCTGCTGGTTTGCAGCTCCTGGCTGGTACTGGCTTTAAGCTCTTGGCTGCTGCTGGGTTCCAGATGTTGGCTGGTGTTGCCTTGGGTAAGTGCTTAGGTTCTGCCTTTCAACTCTAGGCTGCCGCTGGCTTGAAGCTATTGGCTGGTGCAGGCTTGCAGCTCTTGGATGCTGCTGGCTTGGAACACTCGGCTGGTGCTGGCTTGCAGCTCTTGGCTGCTGCTGGCTTGCAGCTCTTGGGTGGAGCTGGCTTGCATCTCGTGTCTGGT
>NW_018364275.1:0-1033 GCF_002078875.1 Numida meleagris | reverse complement strand
GGGGGGGTCACGGTGACATTGGGGGGGTCACGGTGTTGTCACGGTGACATTTGGGGGCAGTCGCAGCGATGTCGTGGTGACGTCACGCTGATGTCGTGGTGTCATGGTGACGTCGTCGCGTCGATGTGATGACGTCACGGTGACGTCACATTGTCCCTCTCCCGGGCGTGCACGCGGTGGAGGTGGTGTACGGGGGCAGCTGATGTCACAGTGATGTCATGGCAATGTCACGCTGACATCATGGTGATGTCACGGTGACGTCATGGTGATGTCATAGTGATGTCGTGGCGATGTCGTGGTGACGTCACGGTGATGTCCTGGTGATGTCACGCTCGCAGGTGTGCACGCGGTGGAGGTGCTGTACGGGGGGCAGCTGGTGTCACAGTGATGTCATGGTGATGTCGTGGTGATGTCATGGTGATGTCACGATGACATCACAGTGACTTCCTGGTGATGTCACACTCGCAGGCGTGCACACGGTGGAGGTGCTGTACGGGGGGCAGCTGATGCCACGGTGATGTCACAGTGATGTCATGGTAATGTCACAGTGATGTCATGGTGATGTCGTGGTGATGTCGTGGTGATGTCACGCTGACGTCACGCTGACGTCCTGGTGATGTCACGCTGGCAGGCGTGCACACGGTGGAGGTGCTGTACGGGGGGCAGCTGGTGTCACAGTGACGTCACAGTGATGTCACGGCAGTGTCATCGTGATGTCACGGCGATGTCATGGTGATGTCGTGGTGATGTCACGATGACATCATAGTGACGTCCTGGTGATGTCACACTGGCAGGCGTGCACGTGGTGGAGGTGCTGTACGGGGGGCAGCTTGTGTCACAGTGACGTCACAGTGATGTCATGGCAATGTCACGGTGATGTCACGGTGATGTCGTGGTGACGTCACGCTGACGTCCTGGTGATGTCACACTCGCAGGCGTGCACGCGGTGGAGGTGCTGTACGGGGGGCAGCTGGTGTCACAGTGACGTCACAGTGATGTCACGGCAATGTCACAGTGATGTCATGGCAATGTC
>NW_018364274.1:0-1029 GCF_002078875.1 Numida meleagris | reverse complement strand
CCCTGCCCCACACATTTCCCTGCCCCACACCTCACTCTACCCCACACCTGGCCCTGCCCCACTCATTTCCCTGCCCCACACCTCCCTCTACCCCACACATTTCCCTGCCCCACACCTCCCTCTACCCCACACCTTTCCCTGCCCCACACCTCCCTCTACCCCACACCTTTCCCTGCCCCACACCTCCCTCTACCCCACACCTTTCCCTGCCCCACACCGTTCCCCGCCCCACACCGTTCCCCCGCCCCCCAGACGCTGTGCCAGGTGTGTCTGTACGCCATGGGGCGGAGCTCGGCTGTTTTCTCGGACCCGCTCCGTTTCGATCCGGGCCGGTGGCTGCGCCGGGACGCGGCCTCGTTCACGGCGCTGGGCTTCGGCTTCGGGGCGCGGCAATGCATCGGGAGGAGGCTGGCTGAGGCCGAGATGGCGCTCTTCCTGCTGCACGTGAGCTGCCCCACGGCTGCCCCATAGCTGCCCCACAGCTGCCCCATAGATGCCCCATGGCTGCCCCATAGATATCCCATGGCTGCCCCATAGGTACCCCATAGACACCCCATAGGTACCCCATGGCTGCCCCATAGCTGCCCCATGGCTGCTCCATAGCTGCCCCATAGCTGCCCCATAGCTGCCCCATAGCTGCCCCATAGCTGCCCCATGGCTGCCCCACGGCTGCCCCATAGCTGCCCCATAGATACCCCATAGATACCCCACGGCTGCCCCATAGATGCCCCATAGACACCCCATAGATACCCCACGGCTGCCCCATAGATGCCCCATAGACACCCCATAGACACCCCATAGCTGCCCCATGGCTGCCCCATAGAGACCCCATGGCTGCCCCATAGCTGCCCCATGGTTGCCCCATAGACACCCCATGGCGGCCCCATAGCTGCACCATAGATACCCCATAGACACCCCATGGCTGCCCATAGCTGCCCCATAGCTGCCCCATAGCTGCCCCATAGACACCCCATGGCGGCCCCGTAGACACCCCATGGCTGCCCCATAGATACCCCATAGACACCACAT
>NW_018364273.1:0-1082 GCF_002078875.1 Numida meleagris | reverse complement strand
CTTTGGCAAACTGGAGACGTACGTCAAACTGGACAAACTGGGAGAGGTGCGTGCCCGGCTCCGTCACCACCGCGTCCCCGTGACCTCACCACTACGTCACTATTGGGTCACCATTGGGTCCCCGTGACATCACCACTGTGTCACTATTGGGTCACCATTGTGTCCCTGTGATGTCACCATTGGGTCACTGTGACATCACCACTGGTCACTGTGATGTCACCACTACGTCACTATTGGGTCACCATTGGGTCCCCGTGACGTCACTACTGTGTCCCCGTGATGTCACCACGGCGTTCCCGTGACGTCACCACTACGTCACTATTGGGTCACCATGGGGTCCCCGTGACGTCACCACTGCGTCCCCGTGACCTCACCACTACCTCACTATCGGGTCACCATTGGGTCCCCGTGATGTCACTACTGTGTCCCCGTGACGTCACCATGGCGTCATTATCGGGTCACCATTGTGTCCCTGTGACGTCACCATTGGGTCACTATGATGTCACCACTGTGTCACTGTGGTGTCACCATTGTATCACTATTGGGTCACCACTGGGTCACCGTGAGATCACCATTGGGTCACTATTGGGTCACCATTGTGTCCCTGTGACGTCACCGTTGGATCACTGTGGTGTCACCATTGTGTCACTATTGGGTCATCATTGGGTCACCATGAGATCACCATTGGGTCACTATGATGTCACCACTACGCCACTATTGAGTCACCATTGGGTCCCCGTGATGTCACTACTGTGTCCCCGTGACGTCACCATGGCATCCCCGTGACGTCACCACTGTGTCACTATTGGGTCACCATGGGGTCCTCGTGACGTCACCATTGGGTCACTGTGATGTCACCATTGGGTCACTATTGAGACACCACTGGGTCACCATTGGGTCACTGTGACATCACCATTGGGCACTACTGGGTCATTGTGGTGTCACCATTGGGTCACCATTGGGTCACGATTGTGTCACCCTTGGGTCAGCGTGACCTCACCATTGGGTCACGATTGTGTCACCATTGTGTCACTGTGACGTCACCACTTTGTCACCATTGCGTCACTATTGCGTCGCCACTG
>NW_018364272.1:0-1020 GCF_002078875.1 Numida meleagris | reverse complement strand
TCCCGACCTGCGCTTTCTCGCAGAGGATCCCGATCTCCTCCATCGTGACACGGCGGGAACAACAGCGACGAACCGGAAGTGGGCGGGGCTAAACCCGGAAGTCAAGCCCCCGCGGCGCGGGGAGTGCTGGGAAATGGTGTCGCACTGAGCGAACCGGAAGTGGGCGGTGATGAACCCGGAAGTCCCCGCCCCCGCGGCGCGGGGAGCGCTGGGAAATGGTGTCGCACCGAATGGACCGGAAGTGGGCGGTGATGAACCCGGAAGTCCCGCCCCCCCCCGCGGCGCGGGGAGTGCTGGGTAATGGAGTCTCCGTGAATGAATGGGGACCGTGGGTCAGCGCCCAATGGGATTTCCCCATTTTCGGGGGATTTCTCCCCAATTTGGGGGCATTTCTCTCCCCTTCCAGGACCCTTCCCCAAAATAGAACCCTCCCATCCCATCAGATTTCCCTCATTTCATTGAACTTTCCCATTTTTTCACCGTTTCCCCCCATTTTGGGGGATTTCTCCCTAGTTTATGGCATTTCTCCATATTTTTATGGGGTTTTTCCCCAATTTATGGGATTTCTCCCCAATTTGGGGGCATTTCTCTCCCCTTCCAGGACTCCCCCACAAAATAGGACCCCCCCATCCCATCAGATTCCCCCCATTTCATGGAATTCCCCCCATTTTTCCCCATTCCCCCCCACTTTTTAGGATTTCTCCCCATTTTTGGGAATTTCTCCCAATTTTTCTGGGATTTCTCCCCGATTTTATGGGATTTCTCCCCATTTTTGGGGAGTTCTCTTCCCTTCCAGGACCCCCCACAAAGTAGGACCCCCCCATCCCATCAGATTTCCCCCTATTTCATGGGATTCCCCCCATTTTTTACCATTTCCCCCCACTTTTGGGGATTTCTCCCCATTTTTGGGAATTTCTCCCCATTTTTCTGGGATTTCTCCCCAATTTTATGGGATTTTTCCCCATTTTTGGGGATTTTTCTCATCTGCCAGGACCCCCACACAAAATAGGACCCCCCCAT
>NW_018364271.1:0-1136 GCF_002078875.1 Numida meleagris | reverse complement strand
TGTTCCTTGCACAGACTGTAAACTTTCACTCGGTAACCTTTTTGGAGGGCAGTCAAACAAGTTCAGAAGAAGCTGTTTTTTAAGCCCACGTGCTATCTGCTGAAAGGTTGCTGTGTAACTTCATTAGGTACTGTATGTGAATGTTCTCCTTGGGTTTGGTCAGGAAGAAAACTGTTGCTGGAGATGCTGAGAGAATGCCCAAGTCTGTCACTCAGTAAGGGATAGGCAAGTGTGTTTGGATTGTTTCATAATGTACCTGCTTAGTTCTGATAAGATTATCAGGGGGTCAGTGCTCATTTATACATGGTCTCTTTTAGTACGTTTTATAATCAGTGTGCATGCAGATGAATGTGGTATTTCTCATCTTTTGAATTTCTGTTTCTACAATGTGTTTAAAATAACTTTTCTTCAGTGCAGTGAATAAAGCCATTAAAGTTCAGCTTGTAAAATGTGTTACTGCTTCAGGCTGTAGAATTCCATGATTGGATTGCTCAGGTGTCTTAAGCCCTCTCAGATAAATATTGCAGGTTCCTAGCAATAGTGTGATTTGTGAAACGCATTGAAAGACTTAAAAGATGCTGGCATGTGGACTTACTGACAACGACCAGGAGGATTAGGAGACCAATTTAGGAGATTGATTGCTCCAAGCTCCGTTACAGAAAGAGTATGATTCCCCCAAATTAGAGTACATAAGAATTGCAGAGGACCAGTTCAGAAATAGCAAAGCATATCTTGCTAGTGAGAGACAAACATTAAATAAATGTGGAGTAACATAAGGTGCTGATACTGTCCAACTTGTGCATCACTCTCCTAGATCCAAATGCACCAAGAAGTCTGGTGCAGAGCTGATTGCAAGGTTGTGGATGAGGTGGCTGAATTACACACCTTGGTCTGGTTTGGGACTATAAGAGATAGCAGGACCAAGGGTGGTGGGCTGGGAGAGAGAAGGGGAAAAATGATCTGTGGTGATAAGGGGCTGAATGGTACCACTTTTCTGATGTGAGCCACACTCAAGGAAAAACCCGACAACCCTGTGCCTCTTCAGTGGTGACAGAGGAGCCCTATCAGACTTACCTTCTTATATCCAAGGCTGAAGTTCTGTATTACACTTATGGTGACCTAAGGGTTAAAAAATA
>NW_018364270.1:0-1053 GCF_002078875.1 Numida meleagris | reverse complement strand
CACCCCATAGACCCCATTGTCACCCCATAGAGCCATTGACACCCTATAGAACCCATTGTCACCCCATAGACCCCATTGTCACCCCATAGAGCCATTGTCACCCCATAGGCCCCATTGTCACCCCATGGAGGTCATTGTCACCCTATGGACCCCATTATCACCCCATAGACCCCACTGTCACCCCATAGAGCCCATTGTCACCCCCTAGAGCCATTGACACCCTATAGAACCCATTGTCACCCCATAGACCCCACTGTCACCCCATAGAGCCATTGTCACCCCATAGGCCCCATTGTCACCCCATAGACCCCATTGTCACCCTGTAGAACCCATTGTCACCCCATAGACCCTATTGTCACCCCATAGACCCCACTGTCACCCCATGGCGGTCGTAGTCACCCCATAGACCCCATTGTCACCCCATGGAGGTCATTGTCACCCTATGGACCCCATTGTCACCCCATAGGCCCCACTGTCACCCCATAGAACCATTGTCACCCCATAGGCCCCATTGTCACCCCATAGAGCCATTGTCACCCCATAGAACTTGCTGTCACCCCATGGCGGTCGTTGTCACCCCATAGACCCCATTGTCACCCCATAGAGCCACTATCACCCCATAGACCCCATTGTCAGCCCATGGAGGTCATTGTCACCCTATGGACCCCATTGTCACCCCATAGACCCCACTGTGATCCCATGGGGCCATTGTCACCCTATGGACCTTATTGTCACCCTGTAGAGGCCATTGTCACCCTATGGACCCCATTGTCACCCCATGGAGGTCATTGTCACCCCATAGAGCCATTGTCACCCCATGGACCCCACTGTCACCCCATGGAGGTCATTGTCACCCCATAGACCCCATTGTCACCCCACAGAACTCACTGTCACCCCATACACCCCTCTCTCACCCCATGGACCCCACTGTCACCCCATAGAACCCATTGTCACCCCACAGAACTCACTGTCACCCTATAGGCCCCACTGTCGCCCCATAGAGCTCCATTGTCACCCCATAGAGCCCCACTGTCACCCCATAGACCCCATTGT
>NW_018364269.1:0-1077 GCF_002078875.1 Numida meleagris | reverse complement strand
CTAATTGGGGCGGAGTCACATGGGTGGGGCCATAGGGGTGGGTGGGGTCTGATTCCCTAAGCAGGGGATGTAATGAATGGAGGGGGCGTGGCTTAGAGGGGGCGTGGCCACCGGGTGGGCGGGGTTGGGACATGACCACACCAATGGCAGGGCCAAGAAATCAGAGGGGGCGTGGCCTATATAGGGTGTGTGGTCTCGAGGGGGCGTGGCCAAGCGAGTAGGCGGGGTCAGGGACGCAGCTCCTCCAATGGGAGGGCAGAGAGGTTGGGGGAGGCGGGGCCTAAAGGGGGCATGGCCATATGGATGAATGGGAGCAAGTATTTCTTATGGAAGGGGGCGTGGCTATCCCGGTGTGGGCGTGGCTGAAGTGATGGGTGGTGCTTAGAGGGGGCGTGGTCAAGGGGTGGGCGGGGTTTGGTTTGTGAATCCACCAATGGCAGTGCAGAAAGGCGAAAGGGGGCGTGGCCAAAATGGGTGTGTTCTCATTGGGGCGTGGCCACGTTGGTGGGCAGGGTCAGGGGCACTGCTCCACCAATGGGAGTGCAGGCTGGTTAGAGGAGGCGGGGCCTAACGGGGGCGTGGCCACATGGGTGAATGGGGGCAAATATTTACTATGGGATGGAAGGGGGCGTGGCTATGCCGGTGTGGGCGTGGCCGAAGTGATGGGTGGTGCTTAGAGGGGGCGTGGTCAAGGGGTGGGCGGGGTTTGGTTCATGGCACCACCAATGGGAGCGCAGGAAGGCCAAAGGGGGCGTGGCCAAAATGGGGTGCGTTCTCATTGGGGCGTGGCCACGATGGTGGGCGGGGTCATGCACACAGCTCCACCAATGGGATTGCAGACAGGTCGGAGGAGGCGTGGCCTAAAGGGAGGCGTGGTCTCAAGGGGGGCGTGGCCACGCGGGTGAATGGGGTCTTTCCTATGGGAAAAGAACGGGGGGCGTGGCCACAGGGGTGAATGGGGTCTTTCCTACGGGAAAAGGAGGAGGGGGCGTGGTCTATCGCGGGTGGGCGTGGCCTCAGGTTGAAGGGGCGTGTCTTCGAGGTGGGCGTGTCCCTGTGTGACCCCCCCTTCCCCAT
>NW_018364268.1:0-1087 GCF_002078875.1 Numida meleagris | reverse complement strand
TTCTATGGGGCTGCTATGGGGCCTGCTTCTGTGGGGCTGCTATGGGGCGTGCTTCTATGGGGCTGCTATGGGGTCTGCTTCTATGGGGCTGCTATGGGGTCTGTTTCTGTGGGGCTGCTGTGGGGTCTGCTTCTATGGGGCTGCTGTGGGGTCTCTATGGGGCCTCGTTCTGTGGGGTCTCTGTGGGGTTTTCTTCTATGGGGCTGCTATGGGGTCTGCTTCTATGGGGCTGCTGTGGGGTGTCGTGGCTCTATAGGGTGTCATTACCGGGTGTCACCACGCGGTGTCGCTGTGGTTCTACGGGGGTTCGCTATGGGGCTCGCTATGGGTCTCTATGGGGCGTCGCTGTGGGGCTCTATGGGGTCTTTGTGGGTCTGTTTCTATGGGTCGCTATGGGGTGTCGCCATGGGTCGCTATGGGGTGTCATTACCGGGTGTCACCACGCGGTGTCGCTGTGGTTCTACGGGGGTTCGCTATGGGGTTCGCTGTGGGTCTCTATGGGGTGTCGCTGTGGGTCTCTATGGGGCCTTTGTGGGTCTGTTTCTATGGGGCTCTATGGGTCTCCATGGGGTGTCGCTATGGGGTCTCTGTGGGTCTGTTTCTATGGGGCTCTATGGGTCGCTATGGGGCGTCGCCATGGGTCGCTATGGGGTGTCACTATGGGTCGCTATGGGGTGTCATTACCGGGTGTCACCACGCGGTGGCGCTGTGGCTCTATGGGGGATCGCTATGGGGTTCGTTATGGGTCTCTATGGGGCGTCGCTGTGGGTCTCTGTGGGGTCTTGCTATCGGGCTCTGTGGGGTCTCTGTGGGTCTGTTTCTATGGGTCTCTATGGGGTGTCGCTATGGGGCTCTATGGGGTCTTGCTATGGGGCTCTATGGGGTCTCTGTGGGTCTGTTTCAATGGGGCTCTATGGGTCTCTATGGGGTGTCGCTATGGGGCTCTGTGGGGTCTCTGTGGGTCTGTTTCTATGGGTCTCTATGGGGTGTCGCTATGGGTCTCTATGGGCTCTTGCTATGGGGCTCTATGGGGTCTCTGTGGGTCTGTTTCTATGGGGCTCTATGGGTCTCTATGGGCTCTTGCTAT
>NW_018364267.1:0-1139 GCF_002078875.1 Numida meleagris | reverse complement strand
CCCCCGGGCACACACAACACTATAGAGACCAAAGAGAGGGGGGAGCACACGCTGCCCCCCCCCCAACTCCCCCCATTCTTGGGGGGGTCCTAAGCCATAGGAGACCCCAATGCCGGGGGGGCCTGTCCCCTGTCCCCCCTTTCCTTCCCAGGGCAACTTTACAGTGGGAGGGCACCCCAACTGCTCCCGGGACCAAATTGCGCCCCCCTAATGTCTGTTACCCGAAGCCCTACTGGGTGTGGGGGGGTCTTTTTGCCTCCTCCCCCCCCGCCCAGCGCTGGAGCTACCCCCCCACACACCCATTTTGGGTCCGCGGGGGGAGGAGTCTGTTACACTACACACGAGAGTGCCCCCCACAGGGCAGCACTTTCCCTCCCTCCGTTATTTATTCCTTTGCGTTTACATCTCCCCTGCTGCCTTCCCCCCCCCCGTGCCCGAGCTGCCCCCCCCGCGGGGGGGGCCCCGCAGCCATGTTTACAGCCCCCCCCATCCCGGGGGGGGTCGGGGCTTTTCTATTTTTGCAAAATAAAGTGATGGAAACAAAGCGGGGTGCGCGTGGTGCTTGAGGACAGCGGCCCCCCCGAATAATGGGGGGCAGTGGGGACACTCCCGGGACATTGGGGATAAGGGGGGGGGGGGTGGGGGACACCCCCTGGAGAGTGGGGGCATCTGGGGACAACGGGTTCGCCCCGGGGTCGGGCGGGGGCACGTGGGGCCACTCTGTGGGGTCACGGGGAGGGAGGGGGCATCTTGGGGTCCCCCCTGACATCATGAGGTCAGCTCGGGGGTCACCCCGTAAGGGCACGGGAAGGGGAGGGCTCCCCCGGGGGTCGCTGCTGCCCCCTCCGCTCGCTGCATGGCGCCGAGCGGCCGCTGGGGGGCGGTCCCGGTCCCGCTCAGCGCCGCTCTGTCCCGCCCCCGGGAGCCCCCGCACCGCCCCGTGTCCCCTCGTCCCTGTGCCCCCCCGTGCCCCCTATACTCTCATGCCCCCTCATATTCTCCGCACATGCCCCCATATGCCCTCCATCTCCCCCTGTACCGCCCATCTCCCCTCATTCCACCTGTACCCCTCATAGCCCCCCCGGACCCCTCCGTAGCCCCCCCACAGGCTCCTATTCGCCTCCATCCCCCCAGACCTT
>NW_018364266.1:0-1084 GCF_002078875.1 Numida meleagris | reverse complement strand
TTGGGGTCACGGGATCACATTGGGATCACATTGGGGTCCCATTGGGGTCACTTTAGGGTCATGGTGGGGTCACTTATGGGTCACATTCGGGGTCACTTAGGGGTCACATTGGGGTCACTTAGGGTCACATTGGGGTCACATTGGGGTCACTTAGGGGTCACTATAGGGTCACTTTGGGGTCACATTGGGGTCACATTGGGGTCACTTATGGGTCACATTGGGGTCACATTGGGGTCACGTTGATGTCACATTGGGGTCACTGGGGGTCACTTATGGGTCACATTGGGGTCACATTAGGGTCAGATTGGGGTCACATTGGGGTCACTTATGGGTCACATTGGGATCACTTTGGGGTCACAATGGGGTCACTTTGGGGTCACTTTGGGGTCACTTTGGGGTCACACTGGGGTCAAATCGGGGTCAAATCGGGGTCACATAGGGGTCACTTAGGGTCACATTGGGGTCACGTTGGGGTCACGTTGGGGTCACTTATGGGTCACTTATGGGTCACATTGGGGTCACACTGGGGTCAAATCGGGGTCACATAGGGGTCACTTTGGGTCACATTGGGGTCACATTGGGGTCACTTATGGGTCACATTGAGGTCCCTTAAGGTCACGTTGGGGTCCCATTGGGGTCACTTATGGGTCACTTATGGGTCACGTCGGGGTCACGCTGGGGTCACTTATGGGTCAAATTGGGGTCAGATTGGGGTCACTTATGGGTCACGTTGGGGTCACTTATGGGTCACGTTGGGGTCCCATTGGGGTCACTTATGGGTCACATTGGGGTCACATTGGGGTCACATTGGGGTCACTCTGTGCTCCCATTGGGGTCACGTTGGGGTCACTTAGGGTCACATTGGGGTCACATTGGGGTCCCTTAAGGTCACATTGGGGTCCCATTGGGGTCACTTATGGGTCACTTATGGGTCACGTCGGGGTCACGTTGGGGTCACGTTGGGGTCACGTGCTCAGGTGTCGGCGTTCCCGGCGCTGCTGTGCCGCCTGGGCCCGGCGTTGGTGACGGCGTCGAGGGACGGAACCGCCCGGGTCTGGCACCCGAGGGGCGGAGCTCCGGTAAA
>NW_018364265.1:0-1081 GCF_002078875.1 Numida meleagris | reverse complement strand
GGCTCTGTGGGACTCTATAGGGGCTCTGTGGGGCTCTATGGGGGATCTATGGGGCTCTGTGGGACTCTATAGGGGCTCTGTGGGGCTCTATGGGGCTCTATGGGGTATCTATGGGGCTCTGTGGGGGATCTATGGGGCTCTATGGTGAGCTACACCCTGCACGTGGGGCGCTTCGTGGACGGCGGCGCCGGTGAGGGCAGCGCGGCCCCGTGGGGCTCTGTGGAGCTCTATGGGGGCTCTGTGGGGGATCTCTGAGGCTCTGTGGGGTATCTATGGGGCTCTGTGGGGGATCTATGAGGGTCTGTGGGGCTCTATGGGGCTCTATGGGGTATCTATGGGGCTCTGTGGGGCTCTATGGGGGATCTATGGGGCTTTGTGGGACTCTATAGGGGAACTATGGGGCTCTATGGGGCTCTGTGGGGTATCTATGGGGCTCTGTGGGGGATTTATGGGGCTCTGTGGGGCTCTATGAGGCTCTATGGGGGCTCTATGTGGCTCTGTGGGGGCTCTATGGGGGATCTATGGGGCTCTGTGGGACTCTATAGGGGAACTATGGGGCTCTATGGGGCTCTATGGGGTATCTATGGGGCTCTGTGGGGGATCTATGGGGCTCTATGGTGAGCTACACCCTGCACGTGGGGCGCTTCATGGACAGCGGCACCAGTGAGGGCAACGTGGCCCCATGGGGCTCTGTGGGGCTCTATGGGGGCTCTATGGGGCTCTATGGGGTATCTAGGGGGCTCTATGGGGCTCTATGGGGCTCTATGGGGTATCTATGGGGCTCTGTGGGGCTCTATGGGGCTCTATGGGGTATCTAGGGGGCTCTATGGGGCTCTATGGGGCTCTGTGGGGGATCTATGGGATATCTATGGGGCTCTTTGGGGCTCTATGGGGCTCTGTGGGGGATCTATGGGGCTCTGTGGTGAGCTACACCCTGCACGTGGGGCGCTTCGTGGACGGCGGCGCCGGTGAGGGCAGCGTGGCCCCGTGGGGCTCTGTGGGGCTCTACGGGGGCTCTATGGGGCTCTGTGGGGGATCTATGGGGCTCTGTGGGGGCTCTATGGGGCTCTATGGGGGATCT
>NW_018364264.1:432370-441540 GCF_002078875.1 Numida meleagris | reverse complement strand
GAGCAAGGTGGCTTGACTACTCGGAGTATCTTGTCATCTACATGGAGTCCATTTGCAGAAAGTGGCTCGAAAGTCAATTGCTCCAGCCCTGCTGAGAGTTGGTGACCGGGATCCTATTGAGGGCTGTCGTTGTTATCTTGAAAAAAGCTATTTCATAAGCTATTTACGGAAGGCTCTTTACACACAATGTATTGATTAGGGATTGTAGGTTTAGAGTGCATTTTCACTGCTAAACTCTGCTTTGTCGTAGTTTAGAGGTCTAAGACCTGGGTTTTTATGGAAGCTTAGAGAATTAGGTATAGCATCCTTAGTGTTATGCATGCCTTGCTTTGTAGGTGAACGTGATAACCGCTACACTACAGCTACGGAAAGTATATTTTATAGCGTGTGAAGGCATGGAGATTTAATTAGCCTAGAACGCAGCCATAGGCTGTGTAAGTTTTAGGATAGTAATAGGCATTCATATTATGTATGCGTGTGTGTTATAGAGTTTTAATAATAAATAGCTTAGGTTAGGGACAAGGTTAGGGATAAGATCCTTGCGATGGTGTTTGCGGTCGCGTTGTTACGGGATAAAATCTCATTGTTTATGGGGAGGGGGAGATGTTGTAGTAGGCGTGTTGTGGACCTCGGTTTGTAACGCGGAAAGGCCCTTCCCCATAAGCTTGTTATTGGTTCGCCTGAGAGGCCGAGCCTGTGTCATGGACACAGGGGATTGAGCTTCTTAGGAGCACAACAATTCCGTGTATGGCCTGTCGGAAGTGACAGGTCAGAAGCGGGAGATTCAATATGATTGGCCAGGAGCTCCACGTGAGCTTCTGGAACAGTCTAGCAAGAAGATAAGAAACACTATATATTTCTTTAGCTTTTACCAATAAACGCCATTTTGCCATTTTGCTGCACATCATATTGATGCTGTGTGTGGTATTTGGCCAGGACCGGGTTTAGGTTCCTTTCATGCAAGAACAATACAAAAAGGGGCCGCCGGAGCTCGGTAACAAACCTCCCTTCAGGTAGTTATAGAGAGTGATAAGATCTCCCCTGAGCCTCCTCTTCTCACTTGTTCTCTTTCTGTATATATATATGTATATACAGAGAGAACACTGGAACAGGTTGCACAGGGTAGTGGTGGAGTCACTGTCTATGGAAGGGTTCAAAAAACATGTAGATGTGGTACTTAGGAACATGGTTTAGTGAGCAATATTGGTGGTAGGTGGACAGTTGGACTAGATGATCTTAGAGGTCTTTTCCAACATTTACTATTCAATGATTCTATATTATTATCTTCTCTGTTATTCTCTTTTCCTTCTCATTTTCTCTCTATCTTAGTAAATAGTTTTTATCTCCACCAGTGAGCTCCACTCTGTCTTTTTTTTCTGATTCTCTCCCTAGTCCCAAAGAAGAGACCAACTGCGTGGTGCTTAGGTGCCTGCTGGGTTAAACCACAACAGTGTAAGAAAGAAATATGCTTTTCTTCATGCTAAAAGGAACAAAAAACTAAGGGAGAAGCAGGCTCTTTTTTCTCCTTCTCATGTCTTGTGGTACATCAGATTATGTCCTGATAGATCAAAAAGAAGACAAGGATGTAATTCGAGGAAGTGAGAAGCACCAAATTGTTCCAACAGTTTGTGAATGCTAGCTAGCTTACTTGTGCATAAATGCTTCATAACTTACTATTGAACACTATCAATTTATTAGTCCTGAGGCTTTTTATAAGATCCTATCCTCCTTGCTCAAATGTAACCAAGGAGTCTTCTCTCCTATACTCTTTATACTGTGAAAGTCAAATTGAACAAGTACTATCTACTTAATATAAGTGGAGTAAGGATAAGTACATTAACTGTGGTGTCAAGAATTAATCTGAAGCTTAATATATTCAGTGCTTCCTGATTCCCTTACATACAATCATTTGAACTTTCACTGCAGATCAAGTTTTCAGTTTAGAACCATAAGATATTACATCTTGATGGGTTAAGACTCCAAAGAATTACACAGTAATTGAAAGAATCACTTCAGATAAACAATCTTACTGCCTGCAGTACACTTTTTACTATTTCTTCAGCATAATGCTTACACAAATTATTAGTGATTTGGTGACATAGCAATCAAACTTGATTTGATTCCACAGTACGCAAGTGACTGATGTAATCTTCTTAACCAGTAAGCTTCAATATGCTCTATACTGTCATAGCTATACTCTCCCTAATTCTAAGAAGATCTTCACTTCTGAGGACAGTATAAAAAGATAATATCATGTTATCATAAGCTTTACTGCACAGTATGAGTTTCATAGTCTTAACATACACATGTTCCTATCAGTTCAGATTTGAATAATGGACATCAGATTATTTACTTCTCAATCATGTGAGTAAAGCTTGTCTACATTAAGTAAGTAAGTGATCAAGCTTGTCTGCATTAAATATGTAAGTAATCGCTATTACATTTTGAGCAATTTTTATTTGCTCTATTTATGCTAAGATTAAAGATAAACTATACTTCAAATTATCTTTCTCAAAATATGTCAGTAGTTTTGTTTCGCTAGTATCTGTTTTCAGAGCAGCTGTGGCAGGCAAGGACAAGCAATGAACAGGAGGGCAGAAACATAAGAAGAAAAAAATGTTTCACAGCTCCAGAGGCACTGCCAGAATGGCGGTGCTATGTCCTGACACGGGGTATCTCTGTGAGCTGGAAGCCAGCTCCCAGATAACTGGAATACTTGCATAGAACTGGTACATGATAAATGTCTGGAGGGCAAAGAGCTAAGCTCATCCATGAGCAGCAGGAGTAGAGTCCCTCAAGTCTCTAGATTCCTTTTGAACAAGACATCAGATAAGGGAAAGGGTGTAGATTGTTCATATTATATTTGAAAAAAAAAAATTGCTGATGCATATAAGGAACTGGCTTTGAGAACTAGCTCAAAAAAGCTCAGACTTTCTTGCATTGCAGCCCCTTGAGATGCAGGGAGAGCTTCTGGTATGAGGAATTATAGAAGTCTTAATTGTGAGGATGAAGGAAGTTTGCAGCCCACAATCCCTTCTCTGAGCAGAACTGACTTTTCTCTGAGTTCTGTAACATAAGGATCTGCTTTTGTTAACAAGACAGGTATACTATTTGCCTTAATATTAGAAATCACTAACTGTATGTATATTTTGCAGTCATATACCTACAGGTGTATTCTACCACCTTCAGATTTAAGTTGTTGTGAAGCTGAGACAATCAGATGGCAGTAAAAAAAGACAGATGAAGGAAGAAAAGGAAGAGAAATATTGCAGAGCAAAGTCCCAGTTGTCAGAACTCAAGCTACATATCAACCCCATATGGTGATGTTAGTTACTGTTGTGAGAAGTTGGGTTACTTTTTTGCTTTTTGTATGTTTTACTGTCTGACTAGTAAATGTCTACTTATCTATGTTCAGGGCTCATTTGTTTGTACTTTGACTAGAATAATTTTTCTGTGATTAAGATCCAGGCCTGTAGTCATTCATTTCCTTGTAATTATTCAGAATGTTGACATGGATTCTGAAAGCGGATGAAGGTCATTTTCTTACTGGTGATAGGAGACATGTAGCATCTTGGAGCTCAGACTTTGGGATCTTCTAAAGATCTCCCCAGCACTGACATCTGCAGTATATGACAACACTTGTACTTAGACTGTGACTCACAGTTCAGCGGAATAAACATATAAAATCTTGATACGATCTCAGATTCTTCTGTAATTTCGGGAGATATCTAACCCCCTTTTCTCTTTAGAAAAGTAAGACTAACTGGAGCTGTATGTCACCTGAGTATTTGCAAACATAACTATTGTGTTGAATATTACTGTTAATGCTGCTTTGTTTTTTTTCCCATGTTTTTTGTAACTTACTGTGTTCCTACTGATATCTCCATAATGCTTATAAAGAGCAAGAGAGAGTTCAGATCTCACACTTTTTAATATGAATAAATGATTTCTTAAGTATCTCATATGACCTCATGTTAATGAAGGTTCAGGTTCCATTTCTTATGGATTTATTTTCTGTTAGAAATGAATAGCATGACAACAATGTAATCAAGTGTGTAATACAAGCAGTTAGCATATTAGATAAAGTATTTGATTAAGAGTATGACCTGTCTATACTCAAGTGTTTTACTCCCATAATTTTTTCTTCATTTTGGTGAAAAGATAGAATGTCTTTTTCTGAAGTAGAGTGCTAGCCAAACTTCATTATTTCCAAGGATCATGGCTATGTTTTAGACAGGCAGTTAGCTTTGAGAACTTTTCTCTGAACTACTAAGATAATGGCAGACTCTTCAGCTGACTGACCTGATTGCTTTGGAATTAGGATCATGCTGTGCTCTGGGGCTGAAATAAATTTACTACCATGTTAGGCATAACCAATGCCATATTCAGAAGTAAAATATCAACATTATTTTAAAAAATAGTCATTTATCTCTAAAAGGTATATCTACAATGTTTTGACATATTATCAATTTAATAAATCATTTTTTTCTTGTCTGTGAAGAACACTCATCCCCTGAGTTGACATCTATGGGTTTTGTTGTGTTTTGAGGAGGGAGATTTGCTTTGCTGTTACACTTCCCTCTCCATCTAGTCATCCACTTTTTGCAATGAGAGGGAGATATCAGATTCTAGATCTTTATGAAAGATCTAACTCTAAACTCTATTCAGAATAAACAAACATGCAAATAATAACATCAAAAAACTCAACTAAAAAATACAAAAAATAAAAACCCACCACCACCAACAACAAAAAACCCTCAAAGTAAAAAGAATTCTCAAAGTTTCCAATTCAGCCTAGAATATGTCTCCTTCTATCTAAACTACTGTTCACTAAGATTTGCATTTATTGCCGGAATATATTTTCTATGACAAATTGGTGTCTTTTCAGAGCTAAATATACAGGCTACATACATTCTATAAGATAATAAATGTCATAATTCCCCAAGTGTATTCTATATTCAATTTGAAAATCTATGTATACTATATAAAACATTTAGAAAGGCTTATAAATTTAGCAAAAATTGGAAAAAAGCAGCTGTTCCATCAATAATATGTTAAAGAATATTTACAAGTGCATATTTCAATATCAAGGATATTTTTACTCTTCTATTTTTTCTATTACTCTTCTACTTTACTCTTCTATATTTTACTGTTCTTCAAATTTCAGCTATAAGAAACATGGGGAACAAAGAATAATTGAAATACAAGCACAGATATAGACTTACTCTAAATTCATGTACATATAAGAAAATTGGACATATCCTTGAAAAAAAGAGTTGAATGAAATGTACCAGCTGCGAATGGGTTTTAAATAGAAATGAAGAAAAATTAACCATTCATGTAGGTAAATGCTATCAGTACAGTCACACTTTACGTAACCCTGCATTCCTTGCCCACAAAAGAAAACATTTACTATAGAGAAGACCTGTGTACCATCTCCTCAGCACTCATGTATATGTGGAAATTAAAATAAATATCTCACACCTCCATATGAACATCATTTCCTTGTATACTCAGCTAGGGAACTCAGACTTTGGGAGAGAGTAACAAAGCACTTACATTCTTAAAGACTGGAATGGCAACATCATCAGAGCATTTCCATTCATCATCCTTTGTGGTGATGTAAAAAAAACACCAAAGAATTGATTCAGTAGGGAATCCTGAACAGGTTACTCCATTAAAAAGAAGGATAAATTCATTATGCCTTAATTTTACGTTTAGCATCACTACTATTCAGATAACTGGGCTACAAGATTTAGTTGAAAATCATAAGCACAGCATCAGTAGGTGCTAATTTGATCATCAATCACAGGCTGTTTTGACCATGATTGTGGATATTCTTTCTTCTTGATAGGTGACTCATAAGCTTAGTTTTTAAAAGTTAACTATTTGCTCTTTCTACTGCCCCCTTTGATTGAAGACAGTGTGGAATGTAAAATACCCACTGAATTCCATCTTGTTTTGCTCAGTTTTTGCACTTAGTTTTGCCATTATCACGTTAGTTAACATTAGTAGTAGTTAGATCTGAGAACCAAAACAGCAAACTTTGCACTGTATTTTACCAGTTGGCTTTACAGAATCATAGAATCAAGGTTGGAAAATACCTCCAAGATCATCCAGTCCAACCACCTACCTACTCCCAGTTTTTCCCCACTAAACCATGCCCCTTAGTACAATATCTAAATGTTTCTTGAACTCCTCTAGGGACAATGATTCAACCACCTCCCTGGGCAACTTGTTCCAGTGCCTGATCACTCTTTCAGAGAAGAAAATTTTCCTAATGTCCAACCTGAATCTAACCCCTGGTACAACCTGAGGCCATTCCTTCTAGTCCTGTCACTAGTTACTCAGGAGAAGAGGCCGATCCCCACTTGCCACAGCTTCATTTCAGAGAGCTGTAGAGAGCAATGAGATTTCTCCCGAGCCTTCTCTTCTCCAGACTAAACAATCACAGTTCCCTCAGCCACTCCCCATAAGACTTGCGCTCCAGACTCCTCACCAGCTTCATTGCCCTTGTCTGGACTCGCTCCAGGGCCTCAATGTCTTTCTTGTAGTGAGGGACCTTTCTGAGGCTTAGTCCCTGAAGCAAGCCAAAGACTATTTCCACTCCTGTGATAATATATTATATCTCCCAGGTGATTAAAATAGTCCAATATAACCTATATTTCATGTAGATCATAAATCTTTCCCTTCATTGATAGGTAGAGTCAATGATTTAGAAGGATTGTCTCCTTGCAATTTCAGTCTGCACTGGGGTTGTTGATGTACCCTCAGTATCTGTGGGAGGAGTGCTGTTGGGAGAGGGATCACAGAGAGGAGCTGCTCTGCTACAAATGAAACCTTGGCCCAGAATCAGGTTATCTATGAATGACTTCACACCTGGTTCCCCGTGAACATGTGATACCTAGCAGTCAGGTGTTCTTCAGTTAGCTACATATTTTTACAGAGTCCATATGCATATCATTTTCTAAGAGTTTTTTCCACAACTCCTTCTCAAGGAGTGGTCCACTTTATGATTTCTTCTATTTTGCACAGGCTGTCCTTGAGGTACTTTCTCAATTTGATAAACTGCTCAGACTAAAGATAAAAGTACCCTTTCTCATTCAGAATATTCTTGCTCTGTTTCTTTAAATGTATGTTAAACAACACGTAGCCACACTACCGCTACTGAAACCCCTACTTATTTAGGGGAAATTCCTTTAATCTGTCTTATTTTACATTGGTACGGTTTCACATCTTCAGGGAATTGAACTATTTGTAAAAAAAATTAGTGTCTGTGGCTTAAAAAACTGTGGACGAGAAAAATATTTTTTTATTTTTGAAATCTGCTATAATTTCAGAAATTCCACTCCCTGACACATTGTGTCAAGGTATTATCTAAGGGTCTGCGTCCGTGACAAGGGGGACAGGCCCAAAAGAAAAAAATACGAGAAAAGAGGAAGGAAAAAAAACTGCCGGCGAGTGGGCGCCGGCCCCCGGGAGGTCCGGCGGCTAAAGCGGCAGAGAAGCCGCAGAGCCGCAACCTGGGAAAACAAAGGGAAGAGGGGAAAAAAAAAGCAGGGGACTGGTAGGCAGGTCTAACACAAAAAAACAGTGGCACCAATCTGAGGAGGAACAACTAATTTTACTAAATATATCAAAATGAGGCTAATAGAATTATAATAGAGGGTTTACAGGCTGAAAATCTTACACAGTAAACTGCAGGAGGACCACGTGCTTTCTCTGCCGGACAGGAAGGAACAGACCCCGTGTCTCCCACGCGGCTTCACCCCCACCCCTCCAACGCAAAGACCCCTGGGGAGTGCACCTCCTCCCCTCCCCCTCAGAGGGCCACACCAAAAAAGGTAGTTTGCAGTAACCAGGGAATTAACTCTTTAACTGCCCGTACCTTACATGATGTAATGATGTGGAATACCGACAACAAAAATCACAAAACCATAACATTCCACCCCTTATTCCACATCACTACATCATGCTTAACATATATTTATATACAAACGAACAATAATTAACATACATTACATACATATCTATATGCCTTTATATACATGGAATCACTATCTGCACTCCCCCAGCATCAAATTCCCTTGCGGTACGCATTGGACATCCCTGCTTTTCCCCATCACCCACTGTTATAAATTAGACTACATCAAATTGATCCACAAAAAGGTTTTATTAATTTGAGTAAGCAAAAACACAAGCAAAACGCAGCGCTGGGCGGCCAAGGAGTCACAGCTCCGCAAAATGGTGCAAGCTCTCTGTCCGCGATTCCCGGTTTTTATAGACTCAGGTTGGCGTGGATTCTAGTATGTTCGTTCACCTTCTGCGACTGCGCCTCCCTGTTGCTAGGTGTCGTCACAGTTTTCCTCGTCCTGGGATTCGCTCGATCTGAGGTGGGGAGGTGAAGCAGCGAAGCAGGGTGTTTGCGCTTTCGCAAGAGTTGTCACCAGATTAGGACACTTGCCCACAGCCTGCAACCCCAACCGCCAGACCAGCAGAACTTCCCTTTATAATGAACAAATACTTCCTCTTACAATGAACAAACAATCATAACTTTATTACACCCACCATGTGGACCCAGGTCCCTGAGCAAACACAGTGCCACGATGAGGTTTCCCTTTTCCAGAGGCTGGAAGAACCCAAACCACCTTCCCCAGCATGCTCTTTACATGTACTACAGGGACCTTATCTCCCTCTACAGTATGTAGGGAGCTAGACTGGGTAGGACCAGCTCGATTGATTGATCCTCTAGTGTTGACCAACCAGGTGGCTTCTGCTAGATGCTTCTCCCAGTGCTTAAATGTTCCACCACCCATTGCTCTCAACATAGTTTTTAGCAACCCATTATACCGCTCGATTTTACCAGCAGCTAGTGCATGATAGGGGATGTGATAGATCCACTCAGTACCATGATCTTTGGCCCAACTGTCCACAAGGGAATTTCTGAAATGAGTCCCATTATCGGACTCAATTCTTTCCGGAGTGCCATGCCGCCACAAGACTTGCTTCTCAAGGCCTAATATGGTGTTTCAGGCGGTAGCATGGGGTACTGCATATGTTTCGAGCCACCCAGTGGTTGCCTCCACCATGGTGAACACGTAACGCTTACCATCGCGGCTTCGAGGCAAGGTGATATAATCCACCTGCCACGCCTCCCCATATTTATACTT
>NW_018364264.1:368468-430880 GCF_002078875.1 Numida meleagris | reverse complement strand
TGCTGGGATGTGACGACGCCCATCTTGCCACTTTACTCCTAGGAACTGAATTTCCTGTGCAGGCCCTTTCACTTTGTTTCGCTTAATAGCAAAACCAGCTTGCAGAAGGATTTGGATTATTCTCTCCCCTTTCTTGAAAACTTCCTCTGTTGTATTGCCCCACACAAGAATATCATCAATATACTGCAGGTGCTCGGGAGCACCGCCCTGTTCCAGTGCACTTTGAATCAACCCATGGCAAATGGTTGGGCTGTGTTTCCACCCCTGGGGCAAACGGTTCCAGGTATACTGAACGCCCCTCCAGGTAAAAGCAAACTGTGGCCTGCATTCTGTGGCCAAAGGAATGGAAAAGAAGGCATTAGCAATATCAATGGTGGCATACCACTTGGCTGCTTTGGACTCCAGTTCATACTGGAGTTCTAGCATGTCTGGCACAGCAGCACTCAGTGGGGGTGTGACTTCATTCAGGCCACGGTAGTCTCCTGTCAGCCTCCATTCTCCACTGGCTTTACGCACTGGCCATATGGGGCTGTTAAAAGGTGAGTGAGTTTTGCTGATCACTCCCTGGCTCTCTAGTTGATGAATCAACTTATGAATGGGGAGCAAGGAATCCCTGTTGGTGCGGTACTGCTGTCTGTGCACCTTCTTGTGGCAATTGGTACCTGTTGCTCTTTTACTTTTAGCAGCCCCACCACAGAGGGATCTTCTGACAGGCCAGGCAAAACAGACAGCTGCTTAATGTTGTCTGTGTCCACAGCAGCTACTCCAAAGGCCCATCGATACCCTTTGGGATCCTTGAAATGTCCCCTTCTAAGGTAATCAATACCAAGTATACATGGAGCCCCTGGACCAGTCACAATAGGATGTCTTTGCCAGTCTTTACCAGTAAGGCTTATTTCTGCCTCCAGCACAGTCAATTCTTGAGAGCCCCCAGTCACTCCAGAAATACAAATCAAATTTGTCCCCTCATGACTTGAGGGCATTAGAGTGCACTGTGCACCAGTGTCCACCAGTGCCTCATATTTCTGTGGGTCTGAAGTGCCAGGCCATCGAATCCACACAGTCCAATAAACTCTATTATCCCTTTCCCTCCCCTGACTGAGGGCAGGGCCCCTCTATTGGTTACCTGCAGTGACTTCAGCAATTTCATCGGTGGTTAATCTGCACTGTAATTCTCTCACCCGTGCTCATAGTACAGGAGTGGGTTTCTTATGCCATTTTTTCATGTCTTCTCCATGCTCGCGTAAGTAACTCCACAAGGTGGCACATGCCATAGATCTGCCACCATCATTTGCTTGAGCAGGAAGGCGTCTGCCTTTGATAGCTGAGATTTTTGATGATACAGGTGAGGAGGAGCATTCATGATCTTCCATCACTTTGATCAGCTTCTTCATTAGGCTCTTCTGATCATCCTGATCTCCATCAGGTGTTTCTGATACTGCTACGGGTTCATCACAATCCATCAAGAAGGACACATCCTCCACTAAACCATTCCGTTTCTTCTCCACTTTCACCAATCTTTCTCTTACCTCTGAGATAGCTGAAATAGAAGCGTGGTTTGGAGGGAGTTTTTGCTCATAATTTTGGAGTGTAATAATCGGTTCATAAACAGGGGGTCTTCTGTGTACGTCCTCCAATCTATCAAATGTGGCTAACAGTGTACTGGCATACTGGGCTGGTGCTGTTTTGGTGAGTTTCCGCCATATATCCGGCGTACTTCTAACTCTCTCAGGATCATGCTGCTGGTGTGGATTGTTAGGAACAAACCTGGGGTCATACAGCATTTCCACCACAGCTATTTCTCTCAAATACTGAATGCCCTTTTCAGCAGTGTCCCACTTTCTCATCTGAGGCTCAAGGTCATCTTTGAAGGGATACCTTTCCTTCACAGCTAATAACACTCGTTCCCAAAGAGTGGCGGTTCCATCCAGGCATCTACTGATCCCCCTGTCAATGGCTGCGTCCCTGGCAATGCTCCCTAGTTGGCGAGCTTCATTACCATTCAGGAGCACACTGCTGGCCCCGTTGTCCCAACACCGAAGCATCCAGGTGACAACGGTTTCGTGTGGTTGCCGTGTAAACTCCTTTCTTGAGCCTATGATCTTGGTCATTTTCAGAGGTCGGCGGACAGTTGTAATAGTGACGCCTTCCTCCTCGCTATCCCCTCCATTTCTCTTGTTATCTTCTGTTGTCTTTGTTGATGATGATGGGTTTGGGGAGGGCCCCTCGCCTGGATCTTCCTCTACCTTCTCCGCTTCTTCCTTCCGTTCCAGACGCGAGGACACCCGTTTCCATTTCTGTCCTTCCACAGGAGCAATTGCCACGGATACTGGTGCCTCCTGTGCTTGCTCAGGTTTAGCCTGGGGGCTTCCCCCTCTGGTTCGAATTTCAGCCGGGAAACTCTCTCTCTCAAGAACAGTGTTGTATAGAGCTCGATAAGCACGAGCCAGGCCCCAAATAAGTTGTGCCTCCTCAGATCTGCTTAGGCCGTGCCATCCCTGACTCAAAAACTGACCGAGCTTCTCAGGATCCCACAGGTGTTCAAGGGTGAAATCCCATGACACCGGGGGTCCCCATGTTTCTAAAGTCTTCCCTAGGCCTCTCCATATTCCCTGCCACTCAGCATTTTCCAGTTTTGGGGAGAGTTTCCTCCACATAATGTAAATTATTATTAGGAGGAAAACATTCAAAGCAATTGGTATCACGATTGCTAGATTGAAATTCCAAGGGTGCGTAAGGAACTGAGAGGAGAACCTGGAAGCCAGCCTCAGTACGGTGCTGTTTGTAAAACTAGCCACTCCCTCCGGGAGGTACAAGCACCAGGCCGGTATCTCCATCAGCGCCATTATGTAGTTATATGTACACACAACTCCAACACAGAACATGATAGCCTTAACCAGAAACCAGTATGTTCCGAGGAACATGATTACCGTTAATCCTTTATGCATCATTCCAAAAATTGAAAGCAGATCTATTGCCCACATTCTCCACCAATATTTGTCACGGTATTATCTAAGGGTCTGCATCCGTGACAAGGGGGACAGGCCCAAAAGAAAAAAAACGAGAAAAGAGGAAGGAAAAAAAAATTGCCGGCGAGTGGGCGCCGGCCCCCGGGCAGTCCGGCGGCTAAAGCGGCAGAGAAGCCGCAGAGCCGCAACCTGGGAAAACAAAGGGAAGAGGGGAAAAAAAAAGCAGGGGACTGGTAGGTGGGTCTAACACAAAAAAAAACAGCGGCACCAATCTGAGGAGGAACAACTAATTTTACTAAATATATCAAAATGAGGCTAATAGAATTATAATAGAGGGTTTACAGGCTGAAAATCTTACACAGTAAACTGCAGGAGGACCACGTGCTTTCTCTGCCGGACAGGAAGGAACAGATCCCGCGTCTCCCACGCGGCTTCACCCCCTCCCCTCCAACGCAAAGACCCCTGGGGAGTGCACCTCCTCCCCTCCCCCTCAGAGGGCCACACCAAAAAAGGTAGTTTGCAGTAACCAGGGAATTAACTCTTTAACTGCCCATACCTTACATGATGTAATGATGTGGAATACCGACAACAAAAATCACAAAACCATAACAATTGGAAATGGGGTATTATGGAACACTGATAATTTTATGTATTAAGAGTGTAAGGCTATCTGAGATATATACACTGCAGCCTCCCTGTTTTTATAGGTGTTGGGATCAATATTTGAACTGAATGTCTGGCCACCAAGGTCATTCATTTTAAACAATCATAACCTGAAATATTTTTCATGTCAATTTATAATTGCAGTGCAAGTGGCTGACATGCATTTCTTGCCTGGGAGCCAGAAACTGGCTTTGTCAATTTGGCATACAACATTTTGTTCTGTTTACACTGGTAATATCGAGTGAATCTCATGCTTAGTTTATCACAACTTAGTTGTGTTGACATTAAAATTTGTACTCCCATATTTATTGAAAAGATTTTACCAGTTGTCCTTAAGGACTAATTGGAATTAATATATGAGCTGTTATTCATATACCAATAGGCTTTTTCTCAGATAGGCAGGCCCAATGCCTTTGAGCACTGTTCTGTTTTTCAGGTTTTGCAATTCCTCTCTGGGGGAGGGAGCATGGGTATTTTTTTCCTTTTCTTGCTGGAAAGGAAAGTTAAAATATAATCCTTTCCTTCACTGTTATCTGGTTTCTGAAATGCTACAATTAAACTTAAGTTGATGCCAGTAGGCTGATCATAAATCATGACTCTATGAATGCCTAGGCCTAATTCTTTCTTCTTTTATAACTCATTACTCTGCTTTAGGAAATTTGTTTGCAGGTTTTCAGATTTATTTACCTTTGCTTTAGTTTCTATGTCCTGTTCCTGTTTGTTTCTATTCTACCACTTTCTTTTCATCCTTCCCAAACTCCAGTGTATATTTTTTGCAGCAGTTATCCATGGCAATCCTGTTGATTACATCAATTTTATGTTGTGTTAATGGGCAATGCAAAGTGGCAGAAAATGAATCCCCTTGGTTCCAGCTTATCCTATCCTCAAATATCAGAAGGGTTGGGAGTGGCTGGTCTTAGATTCCAAGCGATGCTCAGCCAGGTGCTCTAAGTCCGCTGCCATTCATTATATGAATGCAGTACCTTATTTGACTAGTGGTGTCCAAATGGCCTCCCACAACAACGCTTGTAAAGAGTTTGGACTGTGCCCAGACAAAGCAATCTCACTGCTAGATTAGTGAATTGTGTTGTTTATAAAAACACAAGATAGCAGGTTCTTTTGGATTTCCAATGATAAATACACTATCTGCAAAGAATGTGAGATTAGCCAAGAGCATGAATAATAACATTTTCCTTTTGCATACCATGTTTTTAGTTCATGGGAAGAAAACAAAAATGGGAACAACAACAACAACAACAACAACAACAAAAAAAACAGCCCTTTTTTATGAAGAGAGTAGGAAATTCATACAGTTTGCCTGCATCGGTACTTTCTCTCCTTCCCACATTATGCTTTCCTGCTATTCCCATTGTCCTGTTTAATTCCCCTTAAATGTATCTGGCAGGCCACAAATCTTGATCAAGAACATGTATTTCCCAGGTGAGATTCATAACTGTCTCTCTTGATGAAATTCCCCTAAGTGTGTGAAACTTCACTGCCTAATCTGTGGGAAATCTGGGAACAAGGAGGCCAGGGTGTGAAAGGGGTGAGTGGAGCTGTTTGCCTTGCATGATGTTGAGGTGTATGTCAGGTTGCTGCCTGGTGAACCAATACTTTGAGTCACTGGTAACTGGGTCTCTCTGGTAATGACAATATAAATGTTTCCTCAAATCCAATTATTTTAAAATGGGATTGTAGAATATTTACTGGTGGTGACTTATTGAAATGTTCACCTTTTGAGAAAAGACATCCCTCCAGGGTAGAATACACTGTATAATCCATTCCATGATAGTTCCCTAAGCAATGTGACCTGAAAACTCAGCAAACACCAGGGGAGCCTGGCATGCTGACTCTAAGAAAAAAACAACATGGAGTGTGCAGCAGGGTGGGGACCTGAAGATACTTCTGAAACTGATACATATATATTCTTTCCTGAGCCAGCTCTGAGGTAGTAGTTTTCCAACTTTCTGTCAAAAACATATTTTCAGGTAAACTTCACAAGACAAAGGTATGTTTCAAGGTAGTCACTCAAGCTCCACCTAGAAGAAAGTAAACAGTACAAAATGGCTTAGAAGAGAAGGACTTTGGGGGGCAAAAGGATAGCATTGCAGACAAGTTGTGATCGGTCAATGAGCTGAGCCTCTTTTCCCGTCTCTTCACATAGGGATGTATATTGGGTAAGATTTGCGCACATTATTATACTAAGTGCTTACCCTGTGTCTCGCTCCAATTTACAGGAGGGAGAAGGGGTTCTTTTAATATATGTATACCCAACGGCGAGATTAAGACACAATGGGTCAAATGTTAGCCCGACCAGTTTATTACAAATCCTAGTAGCTTAGGGAGATGGGGAAGGGAAGGTGAGCGATAGAAAAGAGATAAAAAAGCAAGGAGTCTTTGTAGAAAGCAAGAGAGAGAGTCACCACCAGGGGTCCAGCGTTGTTTGTACCACAGACGTTGATCTTCTTGGGTGATGGGTCATCAGGGCTTGTTGTTTGGTTGCCAGCTGCTTTGGTTGATGACCCCTTTGGTCGACGACAACCTCCAACAGCAGTACGAACTTATTTATAAGTCCAAAGTGGTCGAGTCAGCTCTCTTTGGAGTGACAGTTCAAATCCAAAGTGGTTGAGTCAGCTCTCTCTGGAGTGGCAGCTTCTGGCTTTGGGATCTCAACAGAAAACTCCTTTGTTCCCATCTTCCGGGCCTTGCCAGCAGATAAGAGGGAGGAGGGATGTGCCCACCCGCATCCTGTTTTTCACAGGATACGATGGTATCATTCCCCAGTCTCACATACCAAGCTGGTGCTACTTGGTCACAGGCCAGATCTTCCACCAGTAAACACTCCTGAGCACTCTCTTCCTGGGGCAAACAGCTCTGAAGGAAATGCTTTCGAATGTTCACACGGTGATGTTGATTGCCACACGGCGACAACCACCATTTGCCTTCTTGGTGAGTCAGTTAGAGCCTTATCACAAAACATACTTCAGAAAGCAAGCTTTGAGCCAAAAGAAAAGAAGGGTTCAGACACCCTGGAAATACAGAAATCTCTATAGGGTATTCAATGATTTGACACAATTGCAGTTGGCTGTAATATTTTCTTAATTAACTTGTTGGAGACAGTGTATTTATCACCAGCAATCCAAAAGAATCTGTAATCTGTTTCTTTAATAAACTTTTTTATCCACTAATCTAGTCATGAGAGTTCTTAGTCTGAGTGCAGCCTAACTCCCTAGAAGTAGTTGTGATAGCCCCTTCAGATGCCTCTAGACAAACTGAGCATTGCACTATTTGTGAATCCGTAATTGCGATAGTTCATATACTGAACGCAACCAGTGCTAAACTGGGCATCGCACAGAATTTAAGCTCAATCTTCCCCACCCCCTCTCATACAACAGGAATGATTTTCCTGATCATGGTTATGGCCAGGAAAAAAACAAACAAACAAACAACAACTATGGAAGAACAACCAGAACTTTCAGAAAATGGTTTCAGCCTTTAATTTCACGCTATGTGTTAGTTTCAGTGTATCAGATTTCAAATTATATCCACAGTCCTTCAGTGTTGTCTACAAAATTCACATTTATTTCAGGGAGATGTGGTTCTGAACTTTCAAAATTTCAACTTGTCATGGTTTTATGATTTTGATCAGTATTCCACATCATAACAGCATGTAGTGTACTGGGAGTTAAAGAGTTAATACAGTAATTCCATGGATTGTCAATAGTTCTGGTTACCTGGTCTCAGAAGAGAAGAACAAAATACAACTCCCCAGTTTTAGGCTTATTATTCTTTTAAAGGTAGAAATACATTAACTAAAGCACAGATCTTTCAACTAAAGAATTATCTTGATATAAATTGAGAGGGGATCTCAACATCTGTTTTATTTGTTTAATAATTTATATAAATGCTAAATTACATTACATGCCTGTTGGGAAAACTTTCATCACAGGGTTTAAAATTCTTTCAAATTAAATATTCCTAGAAATAATCTGCTTCAATTTCACTAGGTAGTTGCTAAGAACTTATATCATGATACATTTAAGGTGGAACAGATACTTTGAGTGACTCCACATGGCTTTAAAGCAAATTTAATGAAGACACTGGGAGTAATTTTTGGTTCTTTTTCTGATTAATTTCAGATTGCAGCAAATTCTTAAATTAGTTTTCATAAACTCTGATAGAAAAAAACTGAATTTTTTTTTTTGGAATTTGATCAGGAAGCATCAACAAATTTAAAGTTTTGAAGTGCTGCACAGTGAAAGTATGTTGAATTCAAAATGTGATGCGTGATGGATTTTCCTTTTTTACCGTTTCAAAATTTTAGTGTTTCTGTGAAAATCACCATGATTCATATGAATGTGCTTTTATTTTTATTTTTTTTCTATTTTTTTTTTTTTAAGTACACATCTAGTACAAAACAAGTAGCCTCTAAGAAAAGTTAGTTCAGCTTCCTCGAATTGCATCTCAGATCTAGGACAATTGCAATTATCCTCTGCTGATGTAATGATCGAAGTGACATCACATTTTAATGTGGCTAGAAAATGTAAATGTTTTGAATAGCTTAAATTCCCTTATAGTTTCTCATTGTTTATGGGTCTGCATGTGCTGTATACATATTTTTCCTCTATTTTTCTATATTTATACTTAGTAGACTCTAACCTATGAACTATATGCTAAATTCATCCAGTGACAATGAGTAAAAAATTAATGCACATGACCGAAAAGGGGAGATTAATTCCTGTATTTTAAATGAATTAAATATATAAAATATAGCTTGGCATGACTAAGATCTTTGGAACTCTCTCATCTTTTAATTTTTGTTTAATGGTTATCTGCTGATTTATCTGCGTGGAATTAATTTATTTAGACCATTTCCCATATAGCGACCATTTCCCTGACTTCTCTTTTTCATTGTTCCACTTGTCTGACTATCTACTTCTCACTGAATTTTAAGTAGCTTTCTCTTTTTGGCATTTTTTTTAACTTATCATTTTCTTCACTTTGCACATTTGGACTATAAATACTTAAATCTATTAACTTTTTCTTTAATCACTTAAGCATTATTTTGTACACCTATGATCTTACGAAGAGTATTTGGCTTTTTTTTCTTTAACAGGCTTCTAGGAAGAGAGGTGAGCATCTAGTACAGTTATACCAGACTTAGCCATTTTCTCTATGATATTTTGTACTTTTGTTCCATACAGAAGTCCATACAATTTCTGCATTTTAAAATGGTACTGTAGTAAAGGAAAGTTAATAGTAATGGCCCTTCTCTTTTGGTACCATTTTTTACATTTAGAGCAGATAGCTAGGGTTGTTATAATCACAACTTGATTGCTTTACTTTCTTAAACACTTTTATCACTCTATAACCAGAGCTCATGTACATTCTTATTTAATTAGTATTAATTTCTTGAAGTTATAAGTTTTGGGACACAACATCAAACACTAAAATAATTGTATTGATGGTGAATTCTGTAGATATTTATGTATATGAGTGAAATGGAATATGAAAAGTAAATCAGCAAGAAACTTGTTCAGAATTGGAGGTAGATCATGAAAAGACAAAGAAGAAAGACAAGAATTAAAAATGTAAAACAATATGGAATTGAAGTGAATAATAACAAAAAAAGAGAACAAAAATAAAATTTAAAAATTAGTGTTCTTTAAGGAATTATGGAAAAATGTTGGATAAAAAGAAAATTACTAGGAAATAAGGGATGGAAAGAGAAAAGAAAATGGGAACTCTAAAAAAATTAGCTTCCCCAAGGAATGGAGGATTTGGTATTGAACACACAGTGAAGGCTTTAATTGTTCATTATGTCAAGAAGCTGCACCAGTTACTCTTGAGCACAAAGACTTTGTGGCTCAGTGGAGTAAGATATGTAACTTAATACCTGGGGAATGCAGCACTGAAGATGTGTGCACTAGTTAATGCATTCAAATCACAGCTTACTGCTAACAAACACACTGATTTTTATTTCCTTCTAACAAATAAAATAGTCAGGCTTTCATTAAACATGAACATGTGTTTACATTTTTCACATGTGTCATGGTTTTACGATTTTCAGTTATTAGTACTCCACATCATAACATCATGTAGTGAATTTACCTGGTTCTCAGAAGAGAAGGACTACTACATTCCCCACGGCACTTTGCTCCTCTATTTCCATTTTCCAGCCGGAGGGAAAAGATAAAAGCTCGCAGTATAAAACTGGCAGATCACAAGACCTCGTCCCTTTTTCCGCCGTCTCTCGTCTTGGCAGCACCTCGCTCTCCAGCCGTCTTATCGTTGGTAGTAGAGTAAGGCCTACCTTGATTTTGGGACATTTTCTCTCTCTGTATTGGATTTATCAGCTCAAATTGTAATTACATTGTATTATAGTGTGTTGTTTTGCATTCCAGTATCTTATTTAGTAAATTAGTTTGTTTCTCCTCAGATCGTTGCCGCTGTTCTTTGCTCTCAGGGCCATCTCCTTACCCTTTTCCCCTTTTCCCTTTTCCCGGGGCGTGGGCCCATGGGTCCCCTGTCCCCTTTGTCACGGAATCGGGCCGAACGCCCGTAAACCATTGACAACATGCAAATGCATGGATGGTTAATATGAGCACATATGCACTATGTGCACAGGTAAAAAGGTAAAAACAGATAATACTTTAAAAATAGTTTATGTAAAATGTTAAGGGAAACATGCAGACTGCGACATAACTAAGTCCTGTATTGATTATTTTTCTCTGCCAGCTCCTAATTTACTCCTTTTGAAAATTACTTTAATTGTTCTCTATTGATATTGTTTTAGTTGTAAGATTTAAGTGTCAAGTAAGCTTTCTTATTCAGTTGCGAATCATATTTTACATTATGCATGTCCAAACTTTTTGTTTGCCTAGACTGCATTGAATGACGATGAGATATCTTGAGCTTTGTATAAAATATATAATATAGTTAATGTATATAAGAAACGAAACTTATACTTTATATTTTTTAAAGAGGAGTGAGAAGAACAAAAAAATAAAACTAGTGGGATATTTGACCCTTTTTTTGTGAAGCTAATGCATCTGGATTGATGAAAGTGGTTGCAGTTCATTGTGAATACTCGAGATACTAGTCAAAGATTTTGATGAAATTTTACACTTCTTATACTTCATCCTTCAAAATAGTTAAAAACAATCTTGAAACCTAAATTCAAACTCTTTTATCCAAAATGAAAGCAAGACTGCCTATTTTTTGCTGTTCATGGGACTGTTTAGCTGATGTATCAAAGTGCTATAATTTGAGTTAGCACTGCCCTGTGCCCTCCCCTCAGTGTCCTGGTTTCAGCCCAGACAGTGCCAATCACTCACTGATGCTTGTTTGTTGCTGAGTGATGGATGTGCACCTCGGGCTGGTCTGAGCCTCTCGGCAGGACAAGGCAACTGCCATGGTGGTGTGGGGCAAAAGGTGGTCACAGGACAGGATGAGCTGGGCCTCATGTGGCCCATGGGCTGTGGGTTGGACATTACATGTTAATTTTACCCTTCACTGATTATCTCCGTGATTTGTTTTTAATCATAATCTCTTACAGAGACTCTTGGAGGACTCTAGAAACCATTATCCCTCTGTGATTCCATGATGTAATGAAAAATATTTGTAACACAGTATTTTCCTTAAATCCATGGATATTATTATCATATGTATTTTCAAAGACTACTAGAGTGCCTTCATGTAACTGAATTAAATATAGTTTAATTAACTTAAAGTAAATTAAATTACTCATTAGCTGTAATAACTATAAGCTTTATAATGCATTTGAATTGGGAAAAGAATTTGAATACCTGGCTTAACAGCTCTAGTGTGGTACAAAATTAATTAGCATTATACATATCTTGGCTCTTTTCAAGACATGCACAGATGGGATAACAAAACTAGAAAGATAAGGGGCTCTGAAAACCTCTTTTTTAATTTACTAATTAAATAAGGTATTTGCGATTGTGAGTAACTGAACTAAAATGAGATTAGTTATTGAAGGAAAAAAATGCACTGAACCTACAGAAGTTTTAAGGACTGAATCATAAATTATCTGACAATGCTATTTTACTTCAGGTCAAATTATTTTCACTGTAATCAAAGTTGAAGAAGAAAGGGCACTGTTCCTAATCTCAGTGAAAGATGTTCTGTTTTCATTCGTTTGTTTATTTGTAGTTTGTTAGTTTGTTTTTCACCAGAGTAATTAATTTATGCAATTAAAATGGAAAGGAAGAAAGAAATGCAGAAAAACTGGATTTCTTTCCAATTACTTATTTCCTTAAGACGCAGTTGAAACTTTCACTTTTGTTAATCATTACCAGGGTTATTTCTAAATTCTGTTTTGGAAATAATTTTTAAATTCTTAAACCTTTGACCACTGTGTTAATTTATCCTCTCTTTTAACTTCATTTTTTAACAGGACAATGAAGAAGTTGCTGGCTATTCTAAAGCACAGTTATATCTGATTATATACATATATATATAATATATATATACATATTATATACATATATATCTGATTACACATCAGAGAGGATCTGAACTACTCTGTGATATTATTCAGAATGTTATAGCAAAATATAAGACATAATATGCATTATAATATAGTAACTTGATAAGGATTTTTCTTTTCAGTGCTATTTTCAATAATGAGGTAGCTCACTAATTGCAGACAAAGTTTGTTCAGATTTCTGATGAGAGACTGATACAAAACCTGCTAGCATTGTTGAAAGTATAGAAGTTTAGGGCTAATGACAATTAGCAACATATCAAATTTGACTGGTTTGCCTGAAGGCACCACTCACCACAGCTGAAGCGAGACAACAGAGCACACATTTTTCTGACTGGTTACATATCGGTGATGACCTGACCTGATCACCACTGCATAAAAAATTATTTGCGAGATGATTTTCTATTTAATACTATTTAAACCACTATAATTCTCCAGTCATAGCCAGTCTGTATCTAAATCTACAAAACTGAAGTATACTTTAACGCAAAGAGAATCACTGAGAAAATAGAAATATAAATAAGCATATTTGTTTTGGTACTGTGTACATCCGCAAAACTGAAACCAAAACTGAAACGTTCTGGGCTGATGTGAAGAAGCAAGTCACTGATGATTTCTGGAGATCATTCAGGAGACCATCAACATCTTGGAAAAAAGATTCCCTTGTACAGAGTAGGCAAAAATAATCTTAGGTATCACAAAAGTGTTTAGTAAAGAGAGAGCTCTTGCACAAACCATCACAACCCATCACAAACAAGATAGAAATCATCATCAGAGGTATGTGATGGTAATCGTCATCAGAGGTACACACTTCACACTGTGAAGTTATTTTCAGTCAGTTGAAGAAAGAAGATTGTCTCTGGTCCATCATAATAAAATCAGAGTCCCTGCTCCTGGAGCAGGCCTCAAAAAAAAAAAAAAAACAAAAAAAAACAACAAAAAAAAACACTTTAATAACAGATAGAAGAGGAGAAAAAGGTTTGTGTGGAAAACATAAGAAAGTTCACTACATTTCTACAGTATATAGGGAATACATCTGCGTATGGCCAGATTCTGTCATAATTGTCAAACTGCTGGTGACTTAAGTTCTCTGCAAGACTCATCAAAATGTGTGAGCCAAGCTGAGTTACTAAAGCTATTTAATTCACCACAGGACAACCCTAACTACGGTGTCAGAAAAAAAAAAGAGAGCCTTTTTGGATGAAAGCCAGAGATTACTTAAAGTCAAGACAAAGGAAGAATAAAAATTGAAGTGTTGGGCCCATATTCACTACAGACAGCAGTGGCCAGAAAGGATACTGAGGCTGCTCAGAGCATATGGAAAAATCAACACAGCTCAAGGGAGCCGTGGGGACAAGTACGTCAAATGTGAGACCTGAGACGGAAGTGTGGTGTGAATACTCAGCAGAAAGTCTATATTTTCCAGTGATTCTGGACAGTATCTAGGCTAGGGACTAGGCCTTGTGAGATGGTAACACCAAGCTATGAGGTGTAGTAGGTACAGAAGAAGGAGGGGATGCCACCAAGAGGGACCTTGATAAACTCAAAAGGTGGGCCCTTGTGAATCTAATGAGATTCAACAAAGCAAAGTGCAAGGTTTTGTACATGGGTCAAAGTAATCCCAGAAATGGGTACAAACTGGGAGCAGAACTCCTTGAGAGTAGCCCTGCTGAGAAGGACTTAGAGGTCCTGGTTAATGAAAACCCTGACATGAGCCATCAGTGTGCACCTGCAGCCTGGAAGGCCAATGGTATCCTGGGCTCCATCAGAAGAGGGGTGGCCAGCAGGGCGAGGGAAATTATTGTCCTGCTCTATTCTACCCTCATGAGGCCCTAGTTGGAGTACTGCATCCAAGCCTGGGGTCTCTACCGCAGGAAAGAAGTGGAGATTTTGGAAAGGGTCTGGAGGAGGACCATGAAGACAATGCAAGGGCTGGAGCACCTCTCCTATGAAGATGGGCTGAAGGAGCTGGGCTTGTTCACCCTGGAAAAGAGAAGGATCTGCAGAGACCTCATTGTGGACTTCCAATATTTAAAGGGAGATTATAAACAGGAGAGATTATAAACCACTTCTTTCGTGGGTAGATAGTGACAAGACAAAGGGGAATGGTTTGAAACAAAAGGAAGGGAGATTTAGATTGGATGTCAGGGAGAAGTTTTTTACTGAGAGAGTGGTGAGGTGCTGGAAGAGTTTGCCCAGAGAGGTAAACACCCCGGCGGTGTTTAAGGTCAGGTTGGATGGGGCTCCAGGCAATCTAATCTCGTACTTGATCTAGTGGCTGGCAACCCTGCCTGTGACAGGTGGGTTGGAACATGATGATCCTTGAGGTCCCTTCCAACCCAAGCCATTCTATGAATACTTGATTCTATGATTGCCATGAGGCTTTCCCAGAAAGGTCATGGCCCACATATTGCTTTGTTTCTTCTGCCAGTCAAGAAAACTAGCACTTGCATATCATAGAATCATAGAATCATAGAATCATAGAATGGCCCGGGTTGAGAAGGGCCTCAAAGATCATCAAGTCTCAACCCCCCTGCTAAGTGCAGGGCTGCCAACCACTAGACCCGGCTGCCCAGAGCCACGTCCAGTCTGGCCTAGTTATATAAAATATAACTATTTTATCCCAAAGGTCTTTCTGCTTTCAGCCTCTTCCTTCATCTAACTGAAACATGCCTGGTTCTGTATCCCGTGCTGGAATGCATTTTGTTTTTCTCCTCTTGTCTCACCTTTCCAACCTCTGTAGCCATGTCCCCTCACGTGTAAGCTTCCACACACTAGCCTGCAGGCCCATCCTTAATGATGTCCCATGGTTTAGTGAAAAACACATACAGTTGGACTTTGCTCTGAAGCAAAGGTAGAGGGAAGATTTATTGTGCCACTGTTCTACGAACTTTGACTTCTCTCATATGTGTTGAAAACAGAACTCTTCTGCTTAAAGCATTATTTATTGAGAAAGCTTTTGGGATATTACTATTTAAAAATATAGCTCTTTCCTTTTTTTTTTTTTAATTCTCCCTATTAATCTGCTGTGTTTGAGTAACTCTATTCATAATTTAACAAGAAAATGCATTTTGCTTTCATTTGTATTGACTGTCTGTGCCCCGGTGCTATGCAAAATCTGCCTGGCTCCTGTGTGAGGTGAAGGCAGGGCTGCCCCATTCTGGACAGAGTCATTTCCAGCCAACTCTAATGACTCCACAGAAGGGCAGAGCTGGAACCAGCAGCCATGTGTGGGCAGAAAAGTGATTTTAAGAAAGGGCAGAGAACACTGCATGGCAGAGAGAGAAGGGAATGTAAAAGGAATGAGAAGCAGCAGAAGGAACACCAAGTCCAGAGATGAAGGAGGAGAGGAGGTGCCTTGTAGCGGAGCAGAGATTCCTGACAGAAACGGCAGACCATGGGGGGCCCATGCTGGCGATGAGAAAGGGAACAATAGAGAGAAAGCACAAGTCACACAAATCTTGACCATGAGGCCACTTCATACTGCTTGTTGCCTCACTGAAGGAATTTAGTGCAAGTGATGGACAAGTTTTAGAGGAGGAGAGAAATCCAGAGTGAAAGAACAAAGCTCAGCCTGGCAACAAACAAAGAGGCCATTCTTTCACAGGGTGTTTCACTCCTTTTGGTTTCCTTTCCCAATACATAATCAGTATTTAAATATTCATATTCAATTGACAATACATTAAATTACCGAGTTCAGTCTGTTTTGTGTGCAACAGTAACTAGTAAATGACCCAGGTGTCAATATCAACATGCTCATTCCTATTCTTCCTATTTTCTCCCACCACCCTGCTCAAGGAGTAAATGACAAAAGCAAGTGGGGCTGGCAATGCTGGGCTGTCAGCTAAGGCCAACCCATATCATTACCCCACTTTATGATTCTATTAGTGGGGTTATATGATTCTGTTAGTGGGGTTATTGGTGGTAGGTGGATGGTTGGACTAGGTGATCTTGTAGGTCTTTTCCAACCTAGCTAATTCTATGATTCTATGATTCTATGATTCTATGATTCTATGATTCTATGATTACTGTATTTGAATTTGCTACTTTGAAGCTGGTAGTGCCACAAATGAAGTGAACACTGAAGCAATAAAAATAATACAATAAAATGGTGAAACCTCTCCTTGATTATGTTGAATGAAAAGCCTCAAACAAATGCTAGTAGTTTCAGCAAGACAGAGTTTAGACAGGGTAAAAAAAAACAAAAAACAACCAGCTAACCAACCAACCAACCAAAATCCCTAAGCTAAAAGTTGAAATGAACATTCACAGGCTTTACAGTAGTAATCTATTATTCTAATAACTTTTTAGAAACAGAAGACCAAAAGTCTCTGCTTAGAGCATTGCAATGCATCATAGCTGTTATTTTTCTGTTCCTGCTCTTATCGCATGTACTTTTAGGAAGAGCAGGGTACTGGAATTATTATCTGCCAGATTAATCTACAAAAAAAGCTATAGTATGAAAAGAACAGGTGGTTGCTTAAAAACATCAGAGTCCTTTAGTCTCAAGTGATTTTATCTCACTGGTGAATGCTCTCTCTTTTCCAATATGTGTTGCAGACCCTTCACGTTGTGGTGCTGTTATTTATGTTGGAATGAAATTCCATTTGTTTGAAGCTGTCTTTCAGTTCACTGTATTTCAGATATCCTTTCTCTGTATCTGTACCTTTCCTACTTTAGGTGAAAAAGATGCCTTTTTCTCTATCAATTTGATCTTGTACAGTATGATTTTGTTTGATGTGAAAGTACTATAGAATTCCTGGGATCTGAAATTTTCTTGTATACTCTACTGCTTTACTTCAACAATTCATTACAAATGCCATCTGGAGAGGTCTCTGTTCTTATTCATCTATTATTCTATTTTCACTCACTCTTAATACTTATCTCTAGTCCTGTTAAAGTGCTTCTGAATAAAGTTCCAGGGGAAATAAATGCGTACTGCATTTTGACTGTTGTGTTACTGAGACAACAGAATAATCTCGTCTAGGAAATCACTTGGTTACCAATCTTATATGATTGCCATCCAAATCTCCTCTTTTCTATCATATGAAAAGGTAAAAGGAGATGCTGATCTTGCTCTCGATACACCATTTATTACTATGTATATCCTTTTCATACCTGTTGTTCTCTCATGCATCTAAGTTAAACAGTCATGATCTTTAAATCTCCAAGTCAAGTATCTTGACAACCATGAAGACAGATAGTTAAGATAGATTAGATTTTTTTAGTACAACAGCTAGCTAATGATATTAAAATTTCTAGTGTTATTTTTTATCATACTTTCCATTCAGATAGAGATAAGCAAAAGGTTTTAAAAATCCTGGACAGTAAATTCAAATACAGAATTATATTACTAATTACTTCTAGTCCCTTTAAAAATAAAACAAGCAGCTTATTTTCTAGATGTAACATGACAAGAACAAAAATTTTCCAGGGGAAAAAAAAAACATTTTTGCACAAAAATTATTTATTCGAGAGAAAACATGCAGGATTTCTTGTCAGATTTGTTGTACTGCTACAGTAAAAAACAAACAAACAAAAGACAGTTCAAAGAAAACTCCAGTATCAAAATGGGAACAGTTTTAAACTAAAACTTGATTTTACATTTCAAAATTAAATGCTCAAAATTACTAGCATTTGGTAAAATGATTCCTCAGTAATTAACATTTCGGGATGTCAGTTGAAATATTTTGCACAACTAGGAGAAAAATAAGTATTGTTTTTCTTCAAAATACTGATCATTTAAGCATACATTTTTTGCTAGCACCACAACCAAATTAAAAGAAAAAAAATGGATTAAATGACATTTAAAGCTCAGTCTGGATTTCATTACAAGCAAGCAAAAAAATTTTACAGAAAAGATATGATAGTGTCCATCTGCACTTAGAAAATATTAAACTTCAGATTGGACTGACGTATTCCAGTCTCTTCAGGATACAAATTCATTAATATTTTCTTTGAAGCTATACTTCTACTTAGTTCTGAGCTCATTGTAGAAAATACTGTATTCATTCACCAGCTGTGTTCATTTAACACTTTCATTTCAAGTGGTTAAGCATTTCTATAGCACTTACCTTTTATAAACCAAAAAATATGTCAGGAAATAAACATTAGTGCTTGTTGTGGCTTAACCTGACAGGTAGATAAGTATCACACAGCCAGTTGCTTATTCATCCCTGCAGTGGGATGAGGGAGAGAATTAGAAATGAAATAGAACTCCTTGGTTGAGATAAAACTTATTTGTTAACACAGAAAAGAAAAAGAGAAAAAAAATGTGATGATAACTTAAATATATATTTAAAACTACTCATAACCTATCGACCAGTACCCAGCTATCAATAAAACTGCCCATCAGCTGATGCCCCACTAGCAACACAATATCTCACTACAAGCCAACCAATGCCCAGCAAATACCTAAGCAGGAGCTGGCCCCCTTGGCCAACTCTCCCCAGCTTTGTAGCTTGCTGTATGATGTCAAGGTAACCTCTTGACTCAGGCCAGTTCTCTTGGCTTCACCCCCAGACCTTCCCCACACCTTGCTGCTGCACAGTAATGTCAGTGGGCCTTATCCACTGAGAGGCCTATCCCAATGCCAGGTAAACACCTATCATTTAACAACAGCCAAAACATCACTGTGCTATTAACGCTGTCTCAGCTGAAACCAGGACTGTACCTATCCCTTATTCTATACCATTTACATAACGCACAGGTCCCAAGCTTTCCTCACTAATACCTATTAATTATTGTCCTGGTTTGATCAGTACTGCATATCACTGCATCATGTGGCAGGCTGTCTGACGCATAAGCACAGCGCTGGGTGCACTTCCTGTGCTGTGCTTTCTAGAAGACTCAGCTATATCATGTGAGTTCCAGCTCTGGGAGACATGATCTTCTGGTTCCGAATGAGGGGAAAATTCTCTCATCCTTTCCTGGAAGGTATGGGGGGGGTTGCCGATAAAGAGTTGGACTGACTCTCTCTCTCTCTTCTGGTTTTATTTTTCATTTGTGTGATTTAGTATTCTTAATTATTCTGTATTATCTCACATTCCTTTAAATAAATTAGTTTCTTCTGTCTCAGTTGGGTTTCTTCCTCTTCCTTCCCCCCTGCTTCTCTTGATGAGAGGGAGGGGTGTCATGTGATTAACTCTTCAATCCACTACAATTATACAGAAATCATTCCTGTATTCTATGGGCCTGTCCCTCTATATTGTCCATGGAGTTCATTTAGTTCATTACTTAGATTCCATCTGTCATAATAGTCCTACATAAAAGGAGAGATGAGGCATGGGATTGGATTGTTTCATGCCAGAGTCAGTTCTGTTTTGGAGAAAAAGGTCAGAAACTTGGTGACATTTACTGTAATACAATTAGTAAGGCATATAGCAACTATAGCAACCACAGCAGTGATGACATGTTGTATTATGTAGCAATTAACATTTAAATTATTGGCAAAATTCACCTTCTCCTTCAGCAGTTTCTGCAACTTGTCCTGTAGGGCTCCATACAGCAGCCTTCCACTTACGACACTTTCCCACATTATGACATCTAGTTTTCTGGCAGTTTATTATACAGAGGCCTCTTTACCATATGTTGCCTCCTTCTTTGGTGATATTCTGAAACATTTGTTTTAAGGCCAACCCATTTTCTCTTCCATGATCTGTGGACAATGGGGATTCCCTATTTGAGCCCATTGTATGATCAGTGAGATCCATTTACTCCATGTAGCATTGGTTGCGTGATATGTGGAGGGGACCCTCTCTTTGAACATCCAGCCCAGCACAGTCAGTCGAGGTGTCAAGAAGAGCTGTACTTCAGTACCAGCCACTTCTGAAATAGATTAAGCCCCCTCATAGATAGCCAATTTCTCTTTTTCTCTTGGAGCATAGAGGGTCTTGGATCTTCTATATCCTAGGCTCCAAAACTCTAGGGGTTGATCTCTAGTCTCCCCTGGGGCTTTCTGCCAGAGGCTCCAAGTAAGGACAGTCTCCCCAGCTGCAATGTAGAGAACATTTTTCACATTTTGTCCTGCCTGGGCTGGCCCAAGTGTACTCCATGAACCATCTGCTGCATAATTTGTTCAAAGGCTTGTTGTTGCTCAAGACCACATGTGAAATCATTCTCCTTCCAGATCACTTGATGAAAGAAGGTTTACAATCAGATGGTAATCCAGAATATGGATTCTCAAGAAACTCACAACAACTAGGAAAGCTTTTGTGTCTTTTATGCTAGTTGGTGGAGGCACAGCAGTTACTTTGTTGATCACATCTATTGGGATCTGATAATGTCCATCCTTCCATTTTATATCCAAGACCTGGATTTCCTGTACAAGGCCCCTGGCCTTAGTTTGCTTTATGGCAAAACCAGCTTTCAGAAGGATTTGTATAATTTTCTTCCCGTTCTTATAAACTTCCTCTGCTGTGTTGACTCACTGATGGTATCGTCAGTGTATTACATGTGATCAGGAGCTTTTGTCTGTTCCAGTGCAGTCTGGATCAGCCCATGGCAAATGGTGGGACTGTATTTCCATCCCTGGGGCAGTCAATTCTAGGTATACTATAACCCTCCAAGTGAAAGTAAACTGTGGCCTCCCCTCCACCGCCAGAGGGTTTGAGAGAAACACATTGGTGATATCAGCTGTGGCATATCACTTGGTTACCTTTGACTCCAGTTCATAGTGAAGTTCTAGCATGTTCAGCATGGAAGCACTCAGAATTGGCATGACTTCACTCAGGCCACTATAGACCACTGTTAGCCTGGATCCCACTGGACCCTGGGGATCGGGGAGTCCTGGTTGGTGTGATATTGCCGCTGGTTCACAGTTGTAGTAATGATTGGCACCTCTTGTCCTTCTACTCTTAGCAACCCCACGACAGAATGGTCTTCTGAGAGACCAGACAAGGTAGACAGCTGTTTAATGTCCTCTGTCTCCAAGGTAAATATGCCAAAAGCCCACAGTACCCATTTGGGTCTTTGAAGTTTGTTCTTCTGAGGTAATCTGCACCAAGGATGCACCGATCCTCTGAGTTAGTCACAGTGGGCTGCTTTTATGACTTGTTCCAAGCTAGGCTCACTTTTGCCTCCAACACAGTTAGCATTTCTGTCACCACAGAAATACAGATAGTTTCTTCCACTTTATAACTCGATGGCGTTAGGGTACACTGGGAACCAGTGTCCACTAGAGCTTTATACTCCTACAGTTCTGATGTGCTAGGCCATTGAGTCCACAAAATCCAGTTAATCCAGTTGTCCCTTTCCTCCACCTTGCTGGAAGTAGGATCCCTCAAGGCATGGTTATTGGATTCCTCACTTATTGCTTCTGAACACGAACCAAAAGTCATGTTATCAAGACTCAAAAGTTGTTATCAGCTTCAGTTATAAAATCAGACCATCTTTTCTATCTGGAGACTGCCCACTGGAAACTAGAGTGGCTATTTTCCTGGAAGAACCCCCCCTTTTTTTAAATTGTTTTTTCCTTGCAACACACAAACTCGTGCCTCTAGGGTCAAGGTTAGTTTTCCATCCCATTTCATCATATTCTCTCCATGGTCATGTAGGTAAAGTCACAGGGTAGCATATAGTATATATCCACTACATTGCCTATCTTGAGCTGAAGAATGCCTCCTTCTGAGACACAGGTCTTGGAATTCATGGGTTGAGATAAAACCTATTTACTAAGGAAAAACAATGAAAAGAAAAAAAAGTCATGATAACTATAACATATATCTCCAGAACACAACTACTCACAACTCACCAAGTGATGCCCAGCTAATAATACAACTGCTTACTGACCAATGTCCTGCTATCGATGCAGCATCTCACCACCTGCTGACCAACGTCCATCTAATCACTAAGCAGCAGCCAGCCTCCAGCCAAATCCCACAGATTTATAACCTACTGAATGATGTCATGTAGTTCGTAATAACACTTTGCCCAATTCAGACTAGCTGTCCTGGCTCTCCCCTGCCCCCTGATGCTGCGTTACAATGGTAGTGGCTCTTCCCCACTGAATGGACGAGCCTGGCCTTGGGTACGCACCTATCTTTCAGCAACAAACAAATTATTGTTGCGCTATTAACACTCTCTCAGCTTTTAACTTTGGCACTAAGAGCTGGTTTTGAGGTCCTCTATTCTGTCTTTAGTTCATAGCTACTAGTTCTGATTGTATTTAGCTACAATATTTTGTATGATCCGTTGTCTCTGACAGAGTTTAGGTATCCACTTACGCATGGTTAATGTTCATTTCAGGGCTGAAGTTCAAAAGTTCAACATGCCATTTAAATGTGAATGGAATCTGTGGCAAAGTCTGTATAACTTGTCAACGGAATTAGGAGTCATGCTGAATGAAGGACAGAGGTGTCCACTATGAGATGATAGGGACATATAGGCATCACTGTCCAGGAATGGAATTATCTGAGCTCTCTCCCAACCACTGTCAATATGAAGACAATTATATTTATTCAGGTGGAAGTTTCTTAAGGTTTTACTTCTCAGTAGACTTTTTGAGTCTAACTAAATACGTGTCTACATGTCTTTTATCTGTTGTAGAGGGAAGAGATAGTTCCCCTCAGCATTGATGAGGCCACACCTACAGTACTGGAACTAGTTCTGATCTTCCTGCTACAAGAGACATGGGCATACTGTTGAGAGTCTAGCAAAGGGCCCCCAAGATGATGAAGAGGCTGGAACATCTCCCCAGGACTGAGACAGAAGGAGCTGTCCAGCCTGGAGAACAGAACGTTCAGGGGAGATATTTTAAATAACCAGGGTCTTTTCAGTACTGTTCGGTGACAGAACAAGGGGCAATGGACACAAACTGGAATACAAGAGGTTCCCTCTGAATTTCAGGAAGTATTCCTTTACTGTGCACCCAGTGATTAACCAGTGGAACATGTTGCCCAGAGATGTTATGGAGTCTCTCTCCTTAGAGTCTTTCAAAAGCTGTTTGGATATGGTTCTGGGCTCAGCTTGAGCAAGTGTCACAGCTTTTGGAGAGGGGTTGGACCAGATGAATTCTAGAGGTCTGTTCCAGTCTCAACGTTCCTATGATTCTATGGCTGTGTTATGTTCAAGAAAGAAAGCTCATTTAATGATGCACAGTTGAGTTAACAGTGGCAATCTTTGGGCATTGTAAAGTTGAATGTTAGTAAGGGAAGATAACTTTGGAGAATTAAGAATTATACTTCATTATAAATTGTCTTAACTAGGAAACTACTACAGAATCTATGTTTCCTATGGATTTTGATAGAGAATATATTTAGAAATAGATACATAGCTCCATACTTTGGAAGACACAATTATAATTAAAAATTGAACTCACTTCCAAATAGTTCATGGTGAATATACTGTTGTTTCCCTACAAGTAAGTTTATTTCTATTTTTCTCTCCATTCAAAATGATAACATCAAAGTAGCCTTAGGACGTTTTCAGCCTCATTTTGTAAAATTACTATTACAGTAGTATGTGAAGCAATGTAAATCTGAAGCATCACTGTGACTGAAAAATTGGTTCGCAATTTTTCTATACCTTGTTAGTGTGACTAAATGAACAAGACTAGTAATAAGAAGCATAAAAGAGGAAATGAGGTGAAAAAAAGTTGCATAACTGAATAATCTGAAGACAGGCAGGTAGGTACAATGTAGAAGTAGTTTGAGATCACATTAGTGTAAATCTGAGTTAATTTTGTAGGCGTATCTAATAGAAAGTGAACTCAGTTAAGGAAAATAATGACGAGTCCGCAAAAGTTTACAACTTGCAGTCAGATTGTGCCATATCTGATGAAGATGTTTAACTAGTACATTTATGACTAGCCTGTGTTGTCTATGAAATTATTTGCATTCCTAAATATAATTAGTAATCTAGTGCCTCATTTTAGTTGGATTATTTTACAAAGAAAAAATATCAGAAGAGTAGTTTATGTCATTAAATATATTGATATGTATTTGTACAGAGCTACATGCATGTGTTGTAGAAGAAAAAGACAGTTATACTTTGTGCTTTTAGTACAGTACTACATTGTTTGAAGAGTTTTTCAGATTGCTGTTAGACCATTGGTGATGAAATTTTTGGCTTGTCTGGGCTGCACTGAGTGAAGAGGAATTATCTTGGGCTGCATACGAAATGCATAATATAGCTAATGTATATAAATAACAAAACAATTTATTTTATTATTTTATTAAAGCATAAAGAGAGCAAACAAAGCACAAAACTAGTTAGATATTTGACCTTGCTTTTGTGAAACTAATGCATTAGTCTAGTTTGATGGAAGCGGTTGCAATTCATAGTGAGCACTCAAGATGTTAGTCAAAGATTTTTGATCTAATTTTATGCTTTCTGTACTTCATCCTTGAAAATAATTGTTCACAAATAAATGTATGTACTGCCAAAAAGCAATTATATGAACAAAGTGTAATTGTGAACTGAGGGATATTTCTCCCTGGTAATATAGGTCTTGTAATAATCTAATAGAGAGACATAATCAAATTTTTAAGTTGAATATCTGATTGCAATTCTATACATTCCATTTGAAAATTCGCAAGTAACGTATTTATATTGACTGAAAATGGAGTCGCAAATATACCAAAACATTGATGATTTTTTTCATCAGTGTTGAAGCCTATTCACAAATTCCTTTATCAAAATAGAAAGAAAGACTGTTTATTTTTTGCTGTTCATAGGACTATGTTTAGCCAGTGTATCAAAATGCATACAGTTACTTGCCGTACTTCACGCATTGCTCCCTCCCTATGTCCTGGTTTCAGCCCTGACAGTGTTGATCGCATACTGATGTTTGGTTGTTGTGAGTGATGAGGGCGTACCCGTGGCCAGGCTGGGCTGCACTGCAGGGCAGAGCCACTACCATGATGGTGTAGGGCAGGGAGTGGCTGCAGGATGGGCTGAGCTGGGCTGCATGCAGCCTGCCAGCCACAAATTTGACATGCCTGCTCTAGACGTATACCTAAATATGTACTAATTATTACTAATATTTACTAATTCATTTCACTAAATTCAGCAGAACTCAACCACAGGATTAACAACATGAAGAAAAATTACTTTTTTATTTTCCTTGACAAAAAACTGAATTGGAAATACTACACTCTGGAGCAAAAATATCTCATGTTATGTATAACCTGTAATATAAGTTCATATAATGTGTATGAACATAATCCTATGATAAGTCTGATTTTTCATACAAGAAGGATAATTCCAGCAAGGGAACAACTACTATTAAACTTTTATTATTAATGGGGTGGGAGGTGATAGATAGCTACACGTACAGTTTTGAGAGACTCTGTCTTCCAGACAAGAGTCTCTTGGCAGACCAGAATTTTCAGAAAGCTTGGAAAAAAGATAATAGTAAAAGAAAAATCAACAATGAGAGTGAATACCCTCAGGCTCTCTTTCTTCTATACATACATACATTATTCAGAAGTTAAGCAAATGTTTTGCAGTTGACAGCGCTAATTCCACAGACACTATGGAATTGTCTTATGTGCCCGTTCTTGGGTTAGGATGGGAGATGAGAATACATTGGTCAATTTTTCTGCTCTCTTGAATAAAAATACTGAATGGATTTTCTGGGAAGATTAACCATGTACGAGTAATGAAAAAACTGGAATATCACTTGGGGGTGGTGGTGTGGTTGGGTATTAAAAATGTTTTAAAAATATCTCACTGATCCTACAGTTGGGCAGACAATGACAGGAAATGATGTTTTAATGACACACAGTGTAGTGATAGATTTAGTTAATTTTCAGTCCTAGCTAGAAATGCTTCAGGCTATCAAAGTTCTAGTCAATCATGCAATTTGTTATTATCAAAAAGATTGGAATTGTGATTCTGTCAAAAGATCTCCCAAAGTAAGGCATTGCCATACGCAGAAAATAGCAAGAAATTTGGCAACTCATAGGCAGTGTTATGTATTTGCACAATCTGTGCAAAGCCAGAAGGCTAATTCGAAAAGCAACTCAGATTCCCTCCAGAGACAATCTCAGCAATTGCTGAAGTGTTAATTGACTCAGAGGAACAGGAAGTAATTCACAAATGCAATTCAATAATTCACCCACATAGCAGGTTATAAAAGGCAGATGCCTTATGGAGACTAACAATGACTGCTATGTTTAAACAAAGTAACTCTGTTGTCCTCATCCCTGAAGGCATCCAACCTAAAAAAAAAAACAGCAGTCACTGGAAGCAGGAATAAATAGTTTTCCATAATAAGTATACCCAAATATAAGGCAAATTTCCAGCTATCTACTGCCATGAAGAGAATCATTGCAACTTTATCTTAATCATTAGGGAATTCATGTATGAAGTTTCTTGTAGCAGTAGAGAAAGCTTTTTTGTAACTGTTCTCATGATTACTAATATCTCAGTCATTTTTCAGATGTGCCAAAACATTGGGCTTAATTTGAGTAAATTTTAAACTCTGATTAATTGCAGTACATTTTTCTAAATTTTCTAGGGAGTTTCAAATTAATACAATACTATCCTTTCAGTGTCTGTTACTGTTTTTGTAATGCTCCACATTCCTGTAAAACTTCCGCTCTCTGCCTGAGATTACAGCATTATAGCAAAGATAAAAAGAATCCTAGAATTCATTTTAATCCTCTCTTAGTGGATTTTGAAATCTTTAGTTAATCTTCAGATGCTTGGGCACCACAAAATATTGGTTCTGTTTTTAATTACAATAAAGATGATTGTGTAGCCATACCCTGAAGAATTTAAGAATGTTACAACAGAATACAACAACAGTTCCCCACACAGTAAAACTTTATTGCAAAGTTCAGAAAAGTAATGTTTCTCTAGTCCACTTAGTAACACAGTGATTCATTCTGCTACCTTTTTTTTAGAGCTGGATAGTCAGTACTTGAGCAGTTTAAACTGACCTGCAACTGTATTAAGAGTGATGTTGAGAAAGAGACATCATACCAAAGTGCCTGTTAACATTTTTCATAACTATTGGCACCTGTTTGCTTCAGTACAATATTTGTTCATGAGGGCACACTCATACTTTGCAAGAGTCTTTTCAGGATATTTTCCTTTTTGCCTTCATTATTGAAAGGTACGTGGTCATACATGGTAGATGAATGATAAAAGATGATAGGAAAGTATCAGTTCAAATTTAAAAATTTTACATCTCCTGCCTTTATAATTACCTTTATAATTTTTATTTGATTTTGAAAGATATATATTGGTGTGGGACAGAAATTGGAAATCAGTGTTGCAAATTAAAAACTCTATTTTAATTCATAGATTAAGTAAACAGTGCTGACTCCAAATTTGTATCAGCAACATTTTAATAAGACTTTCTACTTAATGTCTCCTGGAGTTTTGGAAGGGAATTATTGCTCCATGGCATTCCCCAGAAATTCCTGTGCTGTAAAGTTCAGTTCCATTAAAAATGCATATAGAAAACAAAAGTATTTTGGAAGGTAACTCTTCTCAGTTTTATGTGGGGTATTCTACATTGGATGTTCAGCATTTAAAGTACAGTATGTTTACAAGAATTACAAACTTGCAATTGAATTGAATTGAATATGTCTGAGATCTTTTCTTAATCCAAAAAGGTTGGTAGAAAACAATCCATGCTCTGTGTCAGATTATCATGGAAATCCACCAGCACACTTTTACCAACATCATTATCATTGAAATACTGATCCGTGTTCACATAGGGTGATCTATGTTCTCAGGTGAAGTTCCTGCAAATACTGTCATCTTTAGATGTTTTCCCATCATGTCCAGCTTTCTACTTCCGTCTCTTAGCTGTGGGGTTTGATTACGTAAGAGCTTCTTAATCAAGGCATACCTGTCCAGCTTAGTACAGCTCACCACTGTCACCAATTGAGCAAGTCACCTGGCTTCCTACAGAGTTGGAAAGCTGTGTGTTGGTCTGGTCTTTGGTAGAAAAAAAAAGACAACATGCTACAAAGGCAATATATTTCTTTTCTCCAGTTGCTTGCACAATGAACACATGTTTCAACCTGCAGGTACATTGCATGGTGCTACTGCTTTAAAACTGGTATGAAGCCAGGAACATTTGAATCTTTCAGTGAGAAGTAAAGCATGTTGGACAAAAGACATTTTCATTTTTCTTCCATGAAACAGAAAGGTTCATTTTTAACAGAATAAATATATATTTTTCTTAAGTGTAATTGTAGAATCGCACAGGGTTAGTTAGAAAGAAGTAGGTTAGTTATGAGGAAAAATGTTCACCTCTGTTAAAATAATAAAAAATATACCATATATTACAATTTAAAAATGGCAGTCACACATCTAGAAATAGCAGTTAAAAATATATTCGTAAAGAATAATAGGTCAGAAAAAGCCTACTATCCATCGTATGGATTATTCTGCCACACTTATTTGCTGTGAAAGATTGATTTATCATGGCAAATACTGTTTATCTGTCATTTAAAAATTGAATAACATGAACAATTCTGGTGAAAAATATACAGATGCTTCCATATTTAAACCAATACCATTTGGAAAATGGCATTAAATCTTTAAGTAAAATCCAGAGAGGCAAAATGCTTATTTTTAATGTTTGTACAATGAAGCATTCATCATTCCTTAGCAATTTTGTGTTTGAAACTATTTGTGTTATTAGAAAGGGAAAGGGACATTCACTTTAAACTCTGTTAGATATGTAATGCAAAATAGTTACTCTAGAAGATGTTAGAGAAGACACTTTGTACCTTTTAGTCTGGGAAAATAAGATAAATATTTTTCATCTTGACATCAATTTAGCAAAAAACTTATTGACTTTGCAGGAATTATAGCAAACAAGATATTATAGGTGTATTTGTACCTACTAGACTGAGAAAACAAAATTAATATTTTCATCTCTGCATCAGTTTAATAAAAATCTCATTGACTTTGAAGGAATTATAGAAGGGAAAGTATCATAGATGTATTTGTACGATTCTTCAGAAAATGTATACATGAAAGAATAAAAGTTTGCAATTTCTTTTATTTTCTGATTTGTGCAAGATAAAATGCACTATCATTTATCAAGATTAAAAAATAATTTAAAAGTCATACTAATAGCAGTTATTAAGTTTTGTTCTTTTCTTTACTAAGTTTTTTTGAAGAAGTTGACTTTTCTGTGGTTTGTGAAATAGTTTTGATTCATATTTTAGATTGTTATTACAGGGAAGTCATAGAATCATAGGCTCATTGTAGTCTACTCCAGCACCCCTGCAAAGAGACGTCTAAAGCTAGATCAGGTTGCTCAGAGCCTGGTCCAGCCTGGCTATGAATGTCTCCAGGGATGGTGCATCCACCACTGCTTTGGTCAGTCTGTTCCAGTTCTTCACTACCCTTATTGTAAAAACTATTGTCCTTATATCCAACCTAAATTTCTCCTCTTTTAGTTCAAAACCATTTCCCTTTGTCCTACCACAACAGACCTTGCTAAAGAGTCTGTCCCCTTCCTTCTTATAATCCAGCTTCGGATACTGACAGGCTGCTATCAGGTCTCCCCAGTGCTTTCTCTTCTCCAGGCTGAACAGCTCCAGCTTTTTCAGCCTGTCCTCACGGGGGAGTTGTTTCATTCCTTGGATCATTTTTAGAGCCCTCCTCTGGATGCATTCCAGCAGGTCTGCATCTCTCCTGTACTGAGGACTCCACCTTCCTCGCTCTGCTGACCACATTTCTTTTGATGCCACCTAGGACACAGTTGGCTTTCTGGGGTGTGAGGGTGCACTGCTGGCTCAGGTCCAGCTTACTATCTACCAGTATCCCAAAATCCTTTTCAGCAGTACTGTGCTCTATCCTTTTATCCCCTATCTTGTATTGACGGTGGGCATTGCCACAACCCAGGTGCAAGTTCTTGCACTTGGATTTGTTGAACCTCATGGTGTTCTCCTGAGCCCACTGCTTGAGACATTCTGGGTTTCTCTGGGTGGCATCCCTTCTCTTGGGTTTGTTGACCACAACGCACAGATTGGTGTCATCTGCTAACTTGCTGAGGGTGCGCTTCAATGTCATTGATGATGATATTAAAGAGCACATGAGGGACACCACTTGTCACTGAACTCCATTTGGACAGTGGGTCATTGGCCACCCCTCTCTCAGTTCAATCTTGCAACCAGTTCCTTATCCATTGAGCAGTCCACTCATCAAATCCATATCTTTCCAAGTAGGAGGGAAGGTTGTTACGAGGGACCATGTCAAAGACCTTACTGAAGTCCAGACAGATGACATCAGTGGCTCTTCTGTTGTCCACTGACACTGTTACGCCATCATTAAAAGTTACGAGGTTGCTCAGACAGAACTTGCCCTTAGGGAAGCCACGCTGGTTATCTCATATCACCTCTTTCTCTTCCATATACATAGCTTCCAGGAAAATCTGTTCTTCCCTGACCTTCCCTGGCACAGAAGTGAGACTGACAGGACTGGAGTTCCCTGGGTCTTCCTTTCTTACAGTAGGAGGGATGTTACTCCGCCAGGTCCCATCTTCCAAACCATCCACTTGAGGGCTGTTTGCAGTCACTAGGGAAGACTGAGGCAAAAGCACTGCTGACTACCTCAGCCTATTCCTTGTCTGTTGTTACGAGCTTGTCTGTGTTGCTCACTAGGGAGGCTGTGCCCTCCTGAACATTCCTTTTCAGGTTGAGGTCGTCCTTTCTTCCATAAGCACGGGTCCCTCACAAAATACAAGCTACGATGTTTGATTGAAATATCTGATTTTTTTGCAATTTTTATTTTCCCAAGATCAAAAGAATAAAAAATAAAACTACTTTTATTTTTTTTATGATGGACAGAGTTATTATTGTTTACTTCAGACTTCACTGGGAAATGATGATAAAAACTTGAAAAATAAAGAGATATTAAAAAAACATTTTTTTTGAATTTCAAAATCCCCTCTAAAGGATCTTTAAATTATATCCATTTCCAAGTGATTTATACTGAGTGATATGTTACATATTTTTGTACTAGAAGGGTAATTTTGTTGCTTAGAAAGGATTTATCAATCATATCTGTAAAAAATGTCAGACAGATGAGAACTTAGTATGATAATGCAGTTCTAAGACTTTTCAGGTCTATATAGAAATTAATTCTGCACTTTGTTGATACAATATCTTCTGAAATGTTGGGTTATTTGCATCTTATAAGAAGTTCCCAGAAAAATCATTTGAAAACAGTGAACCTGATTTTCATAAGGTAAAGGCTACTTTGTCTAATACTAATTTCTATATTTTTTGTAGTAGCCTACCATGTTTTAATTCTAGACTTCAATAAATAAACAGTAAGTAACACAATTCAATCCCCTCCTGTTTTTTTCTGTAGTCCATTACTGGCAATTTATTGCATATTTCAATAGTGCATGATTTTTCATAAATTTCATTAGTACGCCATTGATTGCCCATTTTTCAGCTCTCAAAACAATTTAACATAGCCTCTTTCATGCAGAGAATAACATATTCATATTATTTGATTTCTGATGAAACCAAATGACCCTTTAAATCTGCAATAAGGTTCTTTAATTTTGCATGAGTTTCTTTACTGCTGTTCATTTAATTCTCTGTTTCCATTAACCATCTGCAAGTATTTGACTCTATGACAATTATTCAGCTGTGCCACATCATGACTGACATATTCTATAAATGTTTAAAAGAAAAAGAGAGCAAGAAAGGGGGGAAAAAGCCCTGTATTCAAACAAAAAAGTCACAGTTCAGAATCCTGTATTTTCCATACAGCTGAAACATCTGAATAGTAATTATTGGTCCAATTGTAAATCCAACATAATTGCATTTTGTCTTCCTTTCTGACAAACACTTCATGATGATGATGATTACTCTTACGAAAAGATGTTCATTCCATTGATGTTTCCTCACATGGATAGCCAGGGGGCCCTGAAGATGAAAAGACTATGCAGATAAAATGCTTATTTTTCTATTTTCACTAATTCAGCCATGATTTTCCAAGTGAGAAAAGATCTCTGTGTATTCTAGTAAGAAAGAATCCTGTTTGAGATGTCTATCTTCTCCCAGCCTGCCCTCCACACGGGGGGAAAATGAGCTGGTGTTCATTAGAAAGTGCCTTAATTAACAAACATAACTGAGAGGCCAAGCCGGGGTAATCAGTGCTGATTAACTAGGTCACTTCTCTACACAAATTAAGAAAGCCGACTTTTCAAATTTTTACCCCCCCACAAAAAAAAGAAAAAGAAAAAAAGAAAAAGCCTTAAATTCAAAAGAATCTCAGTGAATTTTTCAATGGCTTAGACTACTAAAATGTTTAACCATAACAAATCATTATTAATTTTTGCTTGTTTATTGATACATTAGATAGAAGCAGTACTCATACCTAGTACCCAAGGAAGAAAGTTAACATATTTGCATTAATCCGTATATTTCAGAGGAGATTATTAAATTTTATTTATGCTGTCAGCATGAATCCACAAGTGGAACCAAATAACCACAGAATTACAAGGCTCCTCTGCCTTTGGCATTTTTTTCTGAGTTTCAGAAATGTGAAGAAAACTCTGATAGAGCACAGAAGTCACAACGTTTGCATGAATGTATTGAATGTTGGACATTATAAGAAAGAAGTAGTAATAAATATAAAGAATAGAGGTCAAAATAAAAACAACTACTTTGGCATATTCCTTTTGGAAAGTAAGGTGGTTTTTTTTTGTTGTTTGTTTGGGGGTTTTTTGCCTCCATGGTTATGCAAGCACTTCTTCAGATATATCATTTTCATACTTCCTTGGAACAACTTTGGATGAGTTTGTTACAATTCAGTGAAAAATCAAGCACAGATCAGTTGTTTTCGTTATCAAGATTTCCCAGTTGATATCAGAAGCAATGCCAAAGATGATAGATCAAAACTGTTTTCTCCCTTTATCTGAGGAGAAAAGAGACAATTTTGGGGGACTTTTGTAGTAAGAGATTAAGTAAATTAAAATGAAATGAAGCTTGTAAGTTGTCCAAATTGAAGACATCTTAATTTCTGCATAATGAATTTCTGCCTTTTTCTACTGCATAGCTATTCATTAGTTTTTCTAACATATTACATTTGAAAAGTACGGATGAAAAACAAAAGCTGTACCTTTTCTTCAAGGCTATGTTATTACCTGATAATTGCAATTTCTTTCACAGTTCTTGGATTTCTCACCTTTCTTGCATTAAAGGTATGAGTTCTGCTGACTGCAGTGAGTCCCTGCAGCCAAAATAATTGCCCACATATTTGCCAAGGGTTCTTTAGAGATAGAGCAGTAGAGAATCTTTGCACTTAATATCAGACTTTTCCAGAAGCATGAGGAACCCAAGGGAGGTATCCATTTATGTTTTATTTGAAGATTGCAGTACGTATGGTATTTATTTCATTGCCAATTTTAATCAAAAGAGTTGCTCTTCCATACTTCCTTTTTATTTCCTGCTGTAGCGAAGTTTTTCTAACTTTAAATTTCTGTTGTATCTTAATTTATTCAAATTTAACTACTTTAAAATGTCTATTATAACAAGATCTTGCCATGGATTATAAAGATGAAAGAGTGTAATTCAGAATTATATCTTAAAAATTTTTTAGTGTTATTGATTTTATCCTCCCTAGCACAAGAAATACTATAGTTTCAATCCCTGACTGCTTACATCAACTTTGTATTATGAATTTGTTATGTGTTATTGGAGTTCATTTTTGAGGACAACTGTGTCGCTCCAATTTATAGGAGGGAGAGGAGGTTCCTTTAATATATGCATACCCAACGGCGAGATTAAGACACAACGGGTCAAATGTTAGCCTGACCAGTTTATTACAAATCCTAGTTGCTTAGGGAGAAGGGGAAGGAAAAGCGGGTGATAGAAAAGGGGTAGGAAAAAGCAAGGAGTTCTAGTAGAAAGCAAGAGGGAGATAGTCACCATCGTGGATCCAGCGTTGTTTGTAGTGCCTCTGCTGATCTCAGGAACTTGTGCAATCACCGCAGGGAATGGAAGAAAGCCAGGAAGCTTCACAGGAAGCAGGCCCCGAGGGGGTTCTCCTCCAAAGGTTTCATTTCTTTGAGAGTTCTTCTCCTCCAAAGGTTTTCTTTTTTTCTTTGGGAGTTCTTCTCCTCCAAAGTTCTTAGTTTAGTGGGGACCTTTTATCCCCCATTTCACAGTTTTTTTTTTTTCATCTTCTTTTCTCTTTGTTAATGTGACACATCTGGCCCAACAGATAAGCCAGCAGGGAGTGGTGCCTTCGTTGCCATTCAAGCTGCACCCCCGAAAAAGACAGCTTGTCCTGCTTCTGCTTATCAATCATAAGCAGAAGCACCTGGCATGGTGACACTCACCACTCACCCCCCTAGATAACTGGCAGTCATGAGTTAGAGCCTTATCACCCAAAAGGCCTCAGGAAGCAAGCTTTGAGACAAAAGAAAAAATAGTTCTCGTCTTCCACAACAACAAGGTATTGTATTTGTGGTGGAGTTAATTCATTTGTACTTCATGCAGGTAAAATTTTAAATCACCAGTTGTGCTCTGCTCACTGTTTCTATTTATTTGGTGCTTACTTACTTATATGAGAAGGCATTTTTTTTTGTTTTTTGGTTTTTTTTTTGTTTGTTTTGTTTTTGTTTTCCCAGAGATCATTATGATATTGCTTCATGTTTGTTTGTTTTTTTTTTTTTTTTAGGAAATAGCTTTTAGTTTTCCATAATCACTTGATTATATCATAGCCTTTACCTGAAAGATATGAAAGATTATAGCTAGATTACCTCACTATGCTGTCATTGGTTCATAGAATCATAGAATCTTTAGAGTTGGAAGGGACATCTAAGGACCATCTGGTCCAACTCCCCTGAAATAAAAAGGGACACCATAGCTAGATCAGGTTGCCCAGGGCCTTATCCAGCCTTGCCTTGGAAGTTTCCAGGGATGGGCCGTCAGTCACATCACCAGGCAACATGTTTCACTGTCTCACCACCCTCACTGTAAAAGATTTTTTCCTTATATCTGACCTAAACCTACCCTCTTTGAGTTTTAAGCCATTTCTTCTTGTTCTATCACCACAGACCCTGCTAAAGAGTCTGTCCCCTTCTTTCCTGTAGCTCCCCTTTAGATACTGAAGGGCCGTTATCAGGTCACCTCACAGCCTTCTTTTCTCCATGCTAAACGGCCCCAGCTCTCTCAGCCTGTCCTCGCTCGAGAGTTGTTACATTCCATAGATCATTTTTGTGGCCCTTCTTGTGGTCATTCTTTAGAATTTGGTAGGCTATGAAATTAACAGTAAGATCAGCACTCTTCATTTGTAAATTACTTGTCTGCATTTCCCTTTTCCTTTTTAATGAAATATTCAAAATCTGTTCAACTAAATTTCTTACTTAAGTTACAATATAATAGTCAATACATAGTTTAAAGGCAGTAAATTTGATAGGCAACTCAAAGGCACAAAATTAACTCACTCAATATACATTCAAAAATCTTTGACTTCAATTTTTTTTTCATGGAAATTGTAATATTTTTAAAAGAATTCTACTTTGAAACTGACTAGAACTGGATGTGGAATGCCCTTGCAGACATGTGTTACATGTATTTAAGTATAGGATATTTTAGATTTTAAGGTTAATCTTCAGAAACAGTTCCAGTTCCAGCCTTACTCCTCTTATGTCTTCTTTCTCTTTAATGTAAATATTAATTACATTGTGTTATTGATTTTAATAGCTCGATCATTCCGCATACTTTTTTTCTGTCTGCTTTTATTTTTTCAGAATTCTGAACTCTTCATTTCAGAAGTGAAAGGAAAGCATCCTCTACATTCCAGTCTAACTAGCTTCCTTCATTGGTTTCACTAGTTAGCTCCCTAATTTGTCAAAATCCTTAAAAAAAAAAAAAAAAAAAAAAAAGACAACCCTCCATATAAATTAAGGATTTGTTGTTCTGGTGGTGGTTTTTAATTTATCTAACTGACCAATTTAAATTAAATCAACTCAAGTTTTTTGGGAGACTGAGGTTGTCAAATAAGAGAAATTATATTTATTATTTATAATAAATTTGCAATATTCCATTACTTTTTATTTGGAGATAAAAAAGAGAATTTTCTTTTTTAGCCTTGGAGAATGTTCAACAAATAAATTTATTTCCTATCATAATTAAAATTGCTTGATCTTTACTGTAATAAATTACATTTTCTTTCTACCATAATAAAACAATTATAATTATCCCTGATTATGTTACATAAACTTATTCTTTATTCCATATGTGATGGTAGATGTGTAGCCAGATACCAACTCTGCTCAGAAGACTGTTTATCACATTAATTCCTGAAAAGCTTTTTAGCTAAAAAAAATAACATTAATTTTAAATTTATCTGTTCTGTGTTTCATTTTTACTTTAAAATATAATTTGAGTTTTCATATACTAGCACAGTATTAATGATATGAAAAATATGATGATGTTATGTAAACACTCATAACACTGCAACACTGCACAATCTTATTTCTGATCTGAATTCAGATCTTTTCTATTGTTTAAATGTTGTTGGTTTTTTTTTTTAGATTAGTAGGAATATAAGAATGTTCCCATATTCATGAGATGCAGCACAAACAGTGAGGATTATCTGATTTAGTTTTCTGTATCTATGGATTTCATGGGAAATTAATTTTCTGTCAGAGATAACTTCTGCCTTTTATTTTTTCACTATAATGATTCCCAGGAGAAAACATCCTGCAGTTGGCATAGCTATTTCATGTAACTAAATTATACTTAGATAAGGAATTGGCTGGATGATCACACTCAAAGAGCTACAGTCAACAGCTTGTTGTGACAGTGACAAGTGGCATTCCTCAAAGGTCAGTTTTGGAACCGATGCTGTTTAACATCTTTGCTGGTGTTGTGGGTAATGGGATTGAGTGCATCCTCAGCTAGTTCATCAAAAACACCAAACTGAGTAGTGTGGGCAACAGGCTGAAGGGAAGGGATGTAATCAAAAGGGACCATGACAGGCTTAAGAAGTGGGTCTGTATGAAACTCATCGTATTCAACAAGGCCAAATTTAAGGTCCTATAATTGGCTCTGAGCAATCTTGAAAATAAATACAGGCTGACAAAATAATGGATTGAGAGCAGCCCTGTGGAGAAGGATTTTGAGGTGTTGCTTCATGAGAAACTCAACACGAGTGTGCAATGTGTCCCAGAAATCCATTGGTCTGCATCAAAAGAAATATGGCCAGCAGGTCAAGGAAGGTGATTGTTCTCACCTACTCCACTATTGTGAGAACTTCACCTGGAGTACTGCTTTTAGCTCCCAACACAAGAAGGTCACAGACCTGTTGGAGTTAGTCAGAAGGGGGCCATGAGAATTATTGGAGAGCTGGAGTACCTCTCCTAAGAAGACAGACTAAGAAAGCTGGGGTTATTTAGCTTGGAGAAGCAAAAGCTCTGGGAAGAAATTATAATGACCTTACAGTATTTAAAAGAGTTCTACAAGAAAGCTGAAGATGGTCTCTTTATCAGGAAATATAGTGATAGGACAAGAGCGATAGATTTAAACAGAAAGAGGGAAGATTTATGTATACACTTTTATATGTATTATATATATTATATATATATATTAAAGTAAGAAATTCTTTACTCTGAGGGTAGTGATGATGAACTTTTAGGTCCTTTCCAACCCAAGCCATTCTATGATTTGTTTTTGATTATTTTACAAATAAACTTCTGTTTCAGCTCACATGAATGAGATGCTACTGACATTTGAAGAAAGAAAACTACAGAAGTTACTAGAATTCATTATTTTTTTTATTTAATTTTGAATGTGTACACATAGGCACTGCCAAATATGTTGTTCTAAAATGGTGTTTTACTATGGCAAACATCTTAGCTGACGTACATTTTAGGATCTAGGAATCCTTTCTCTGATTACCTGTTCTTTGGGTAACTTCTGAAGATTTTGTTTTACAATATATTCATGATTAGAAAAGAGTTAAAAGTCTAGTGCAGGAAAACATTCATGCATAGGCCTGAAACATTTGAATGAAGCTACTTAATTCAGTATGAATGCAGTGAATTTTAGAATTAAAAACAAATTAAAATGTTTTGCATTAATTAACTAGAGTATGCCGTCTGTGGAAATATCATACACTTTTTTAAATTAATGAAAGAAAATATATTTTTTGTTTACTTTCTTATCCAATCCAAAGGAAGTGAAAATAGAAATAGAACATGTATGAATGTACAAGTAAACAAAATCTGGAGTTAGAAGTATTTGGTTTTCTAAACTGCTGGTTTTCAAAAAGATTCTGTAATCCAGTACCAATAACCTCATCTGGCACTTATGTTTTATACTTCCAAAAGAAAGACATTTGGAACAACAGAAAAAATCCACTTTGTTTTAGCAATTCTCTCGTCAGAGAGTGAGATGTAATATATTGGTCTTCAGAATTCTCTTTTGGTCTCTCTATATTTTTTATACAAAGCGATAGAAGGAAACAGTGTATATTTCAATAACCTTGAAAACCGATCTTCCACTGCCTAAACAAACTATCAAACTGATAGGCACTGAATAAGCATGCTTGCCTGTGATTTTATACAGAAAATAGGTATCATTTTAAAGGAGAACAAGTATACCTGACTCACAAGAAGGATTATTACTGTTCAAACATTGTGTCATAGGAATGGATAATAAAACTGGCAAGTTATTTTCTGCCTTCCAAATTGAAGAAAAGCTGTGATTTTCTGTTACGAACAGAAAAGACTGCCTCACATGCAGAAAATTGTTATAGACTAGAAATCAATCAATACATTTAGACAAATCTTACTATTTTGTAGTAAGTATAGATACAGGCTGTTTTCATGAATAACAAAATTGTTACATGCTTCATAGCACAGTGTCTTACAGAATGAAGAAGACTCAAGAAATAAAGACTTCAAAATTACTGTACAGTACTCTCTCCATTGTCATAAATGGTACCAGCCAGCTATAAAACTGTCAATGTGCAAGAAACACATTGTTACTGTGTGCATATGTCCAAGGTCTGTGGACAGGTTTGGCACAATGCTGTGACTAATAAGGCAGGGGGAGCCATGGACCCCCACTGAGAGATAGAGGGAATGGGGATAGGGAAAAGGTAGATGGATGGACCTAAAAGCAAAACAGTGGCAGCAAGCTAAGGGAGAAAAGTAATTTACAAAATATGATAGCAGAATGAGAGATAACACAGTACAATAGAATATAATTGGAATTGAAGATAATAAATCAAATAAAATGAGAAAGAGAATGTCCAAAACCGAAGGCCTTATTCTAATGCTGAAGGTGAGATGACTAGGGAGCATGCACTGCAGTGACAAGCAGTACAAGAAGGGGCAGTCTCATGACTTGCGAGTAGTTTTATCTTTCCCTCTAAAGGGAAAATAGAAACAGAACAGTGAAGTCTTCTGGGATTTGTAGCTCTTCTTCTCTTCTGAGAGCCAGGTACCCAGAAATATCAACAATACCTGGAACTGGAGCATTAACTCTTCCATACCCAGTGCACTGCATTATGTTATGATGTGTAGTACTGACAACAGAAATCAGAAAACCAGGACAACATAATATAATGAAATAATCACATGCAGCCAAGGGGTATCTTGGCATGTTGATCTTTTTTCTGCTAGCTTGTTTCACTCAGGGGAACATGCTCTGGGCTTTGCAGGGTCCCTAGGGAAAAAGAATGCAATACAATGCAATGCAATACAACAAAATGCAATAAAATAATGAGATATTTGACCTCTTTATTCTTGTTGGAAGAGCTAGATTCTTTACGCTTTTGGTGTATCCTTATGCTTCCTGAAGTTTAGTTTAATAGTAATATAGCCATATTTTTGTGTAGAAACTTATACAGCTGGTCTTCCCCTCTGTGTTTGGAGGATCTAGAGAAAACAAAAGTAATAGAAGAAATTTTAAAATTATTATTTGAGTGTAATTATCAGCCTCTGGAACAATATTTGGAATGCTTTAGAAAGTATTGCTTTAGAATGTTTCTATAGATCAGGCAAACTACTGCCAAAATAGAAATACAGACTTTTGCTAAGACTTACAGATTTTCATTGTATTAAGATCTTTGGAAAACATCTCAAAGAAGCACGTAAGAGTGTTAGCTGTTTCTCAAATGTTCTGTCCTGTATATTTTCATTTTGTATTGTACCTGCCATGGGGTACATTGAAGAGATAGATACCTGTCAGTCTTAGTTCTGTGCAGCAGAGCATGTGCACATATGTACACCCTCACTCACACACATGCACACACACATATTTTGACATCTAAATGAATATAGTCTTAACGTCATCCATGTTGTCAGCAATATCGAACACTTCAGTCTGTAAATGAAGACTGAGACTATATTATTCTTCATCACTAACTCCTATGTCTTTATTTTTATGTTACTTTTTGTTGTGTTAAGTGTATTATTATCGTAAACTAGCACAGGTGGTAAAGAACACAGATTGCTGCACAGAGAGAATGAAAATGAGAAGAAATGAAATGAAATCTGTAATTCCAAAATGAATGAATAAGTTCCAGTACTAGTATTATTTCTCATAGATTTAAAAATAGAAATATTTTTTAATTATTTTAAATAAAGCATACAGATGCAAAACCCTAATATTTCTGGAAGCTCAACTGAAGCTTTGTAATTAAAATATAGTGTTTTTTTTGTTATAACAAAACAACATTAACCACAAGTAAAGTATTATTGGTACTAGTGAACACTGCTTTCTGTCCTATCATTTTACAAAATGAATTTGTAAGAAAACAGTCAGCTTGTTAATAGTAACAAAAATCTTTTCTATTCCCTGTAGCAATATTTTATGTACATTGTTTTGTCTTACTCAGTTAAGCCTTATGCTAAGAATTAAGACTTCTTAAAAATTTCACTGGATATCTCTTGTTTCTAGCAATTTCTCTTGCTGAAAAGAAGAATCTGCCTACAAAATATGTATATAAACTATCAAAACTTAAAGTTCTGCAACATAAAATGCTGTATATTTTTCTTTATGTTTCTGTATCCTCCCTTAATTCCCTGTTTTGTAGATGATATAGCAAAGAAAACTAACCTGACCTTCTTGCTCATGCAATTTATTCTTGCAATTTTTGATCTAAATATTTCTATAAGATTATGAGTTTTGAAAGAAATGGAACAAAGAGCTTTAGCCAAGCACAACGTAGATGGGTTCCAAAGTAATCTCCTCAATTTTAATTCTCCATAGGTTTGAAACAGTTATAAACTTGGAAGAGAGACTATTTTTTTTTTATTCTACAGTTGGCATGAGGATCTACTGTATGAGGCTTATGTTATAGACCTAATCCATCAGCAGTTTTAACCTCTGGGTTGTTCTCAAGGCCAAATTTACAGATCTCCATTCACTGTTTTTTCTTGAGAGCTCCTTCAAGCTGACTCTGGAGCAGATCCATCTGGTATGTTCAGCAGCTGAGTTTTGAGGATGTCATGAGTTTTTGATGATTTGTAGGAACTCTTCCTAGAAAGCTGGTAACATTCACTAGCACACTGAGAGAGGACTTTTGTAGTCACACCAAAGAGGTATGTAGAATGGTTCTTGTTGAGCAGAGGTTAGCATTTATTTAAACAAGCATAACAAATTTACATTTCTCATGTGAGCTTGTGAGCTCAAATCCCATTTAGTGCACAAAGTCAGAACTGTAATGATTTTCTTTAAATTCAACTGATACTTATAGGCCTGTAAGCTTATCTAGTAACTTTAACTGAGCCCAGAAACATTTATATAATTTCAAATTATAAGAGAGAATATTTAATTCTGATGATAATGTTGTTCTGGAATTCAAGGTATACATTCACATCACCACACTCTTGGTTTCCAAAAAATTTCAAAAAGCTGGAGATGGTGAACCACAGAGATGTTATCTGCAGTTGCAGTTTGGTACTTTATTCCTTTGGATCACAGAATCACAGAATTGATTCTGTGATTGGAAGGGGTTGGAAGGAACCTCCAGAGATCATTCAGTCCAACCACCCTGCTAAAGCAGGCTCCCTACACTGGGTTGCACAGGTGGGCATCCAAACAGGTCTTGAATATCTCCAGAGAAGGAGACTCCACAACGCCCCTAGGCAGCCTGTTCCAGTGCTCCGTCACCCTTACCGTGAAGAAGTTCTTTTGCATATTGATGTAAAACTTCCTTTACTCAAGTTTATGGCTGTTTCCCCTTGCCCTGTCCCCACAGTCTGCTGAAATGAAGTTGGCCATATTCCTTTGTCTCCCACACTTAAGATATTTATAAACATTAATAAGATCCTCTTTCAGTCTTCTTTTCTCCAGGCTGAACAGACCCAGGTTGCTCAGCCTTTCTTCATAGGGGAGATGCTCCAGGACCTTTATCATTTTTGTGGCCCTCTGCTGGACTCTTTCCAGGAGATCCCTGTCTTTTTTGTTCGAGGGAGCCCAGCACTGGATACAGCACTCCAGATGAGGCCTGACCAGGGCAGAGTAGATCATCCCTTCCTGACTTCTGCTCCACTGTGCACCTTCTTGGAGCACTTTCAATCTTCTTCTTCTGCAAAGGTACATTTTCTAGCATTATCTTTCTAGGTTTTTTTTTTTTTCTTTCAGATCTTCCTCTTTATTGTGACATAATGAGTACACTCCAGCTCAGAGAAAAATATAACAAGCGCAGAACTTTTGAGAAACTTTAATTTTCATCTGACATTGTTAACTCTCACAAACTATTTGCAGCAGCTCAGTAAAATAGTTTATTGTAGTGAAGGGCAAAGCAACGGCCAAGAAGAATCACATTCCCATGAGCAATGGAATGCATTACAGTGATTTAGTTTAGCTGCTAATTGTTAACAAAAAAGTGTTGATTGGAAAAGTTGCTGATATAGAGCTGACCTCTGTGATTGTCAGCTTTTAACCCAATTTATGTGTCTGATCACTCTTTTTGAATCCTGAAGTACCAGCTATGACAAATTAAAATTTATTTTGCTTAATAAAATATTGCCATACAGTAAGTGTCAGTTAGGTAATTAGATTTAATTTCCCTTTGTGGTTAATTAACTGCTAGCATCATAGCTCTCTTTATGCACATAATTAATGTTTCCAGTAAAATATTTTTTCATTGAATCTATAGTTGGCACTGTGGGCGCTGAAGATTTTCTGGGTTTAGCCTTCAGATATTCTTGCCTTTCATGGTCAGCTTTAACAAAATAAATTGCCACATTATACTCATGATTATACAATATGCACATTGTTTGAAGGGAGGAAAGATCATAAAAGCATTACAGTTTTTTATATGTATATATATACACATATATTTTGTGATTTAAGAAAACTAGCGCAACTGCAGTTGTACACAGACAACACAGCTTAGCAAGCTCAGTAAATATAACCAATTTTATAATAAAAAATGTGACAGATTTGTTTTTCCTGTTTCTTTAGATTGTGGTCAGAATTCTGCATCAGTTAAACAAATAAATAATTTTTTGCTTTATAGCAATTTAAGTTTAAAACATTATAATGGCTTACCTGCATGTTTGATTTGAAGTCTCAGAAACAAGAATGTCACTGATAAAGAAAACAGTGATTCTATACTGCTTTATTTGATTATTTTGCAATGAAATATTTATTTACTAAAATGGTCTTTGTTAAAGCAAATTCTCTTTTAGAACCAGCACTAAAGATTTCAAAACCACTGTGTTGTTCTAGGACGTAGACAAAATCCACAGAGATAGGAACTATTTTCAGATTTGGGTTAAGACATTTACCTTACATATATATAAAGTCTCTCATCTCCATGGATACCAAAATCTCTTGCTAAGACCAGAATTTAACTGAGGACAGCAACAGCATGTTCTAATTACTGATATCTTTATCTTCACTGAATATTCCTTTCCTTCAAAGTAATTTTCTTGCCAATAATTAGGCTGCTTGTGTAATAAATTGTTTCTCTGTATGAAAAAGGATATTAGAATATTACTGAATCTAACCAAACTCTACCCATCAGAAACTGCAGATGAACTTAAATAGGCATGGTGTTAATTTTGAAAGTGCAATCTAGAAAGAATGAAAAAATCTAATACTGATTTTGTAGAAAATTCCAAAATATCTTGATAGTTAAAATATCTATATGTTCTGTATAAGCCCTGCATGATTGCATTTGTTCCCAGAGATTATATCTGTGTACAAACTAAGGTGTAACAGTCATGTAAATAAAAGTGATTTGTACTCGTGCTTACAACATTGTCATTTGCAAAAATGCATACAAATAAATACACATTTACAAAGCTGTTAGTTTATTTCTGTTTTTGCTTTAACCCTGACTATACCAAGCTCCTTTTGATAGGCAGATATTTGGAATAAAAAAATTAACATCCTAAATCAATTAATATAGTACACAACATAAGTAAAATTGACTTTCTTAATAATGTTGTTTGATATTTCCTTTAATTGGGAATTTTTCAAGTCAGTTTCTCAGTTTCAGTATATGAGTTTTTGAGGAAAAGCTTACAGTGAAAATCTTATGGAAATACATGAAAAATAACGCTTTATCATCATGAAAATAAAAGGTGAACTCATACCTTAGAATGTTGTTGTTGACCAGTGTAGTTAAGGCTTCTAGTCAATTTTTGGAAGTAGGAATGGATTTGAAGGCAACAAATTAATAAGTATACATAGAACTTCAGCATACACCTAGCATATTCACTATTTCATTTTATTCTTTTTAATTTTTAAGTGGTAGCCAAGAGAGAGAAAGAAAAGTTAAAAAAAAAAAAAGAAGTACTGTATGTTATGATGCCATTTTTATTATGCAATTTTCAGTAGAAACAGTATATCAAATACTTCAGTGCACAGTTTCTCTATGCTTTTTTTTCCTTTTTTCCTTTTGGCAAGACTTGTACGTAAGCTGAAGTATATTTATTCTGTAAAGTATAGTGGATAAATACTGCAAATTCAACAAGGCCAGTAGCCACTTGATTCAGATTATACTGTGGAAAAACAAAATGCAACAAAAACAATGTGTTTTGCTAACTCTGTCTATTCAAATCAATTCCTCCTCCTTTAGAAAGTCTACAGTCTTCATAGGTTTCCCTGCAAGTGACTGAAAATAAATAACACATTTCTAAAGCAAGAATCCAGCACAAAAATCAGACAGACAAAAAAAAACACCAACATAAAAAAAAACCACCAACATAATCACCTCCATACAGGAGCAGTGAAAAGCCCAGCTACCTGTGTTTTTCCTTTGGAGTTAACCTTCAAAACTGTTTGAATAGTACTGAATTCCTACTGACTTTTCCTATCTGCTATGAGGGATAATTTCTTAAGAAAAAAAATATGTAGTGTTTTTCTTTGCTCTAAATCACATTAAAAAAAATCATAAATTTTAAATAAAATAGTAATGAGTGATAAGCCTAGCACCCTACAATATATTTTTTCAGAATATAGTACAGATGTTAATATTCCATAGCTCACTTATTATGGATTTCTCATTTACTGACAAAGTACATTTACTTTTGAATCCAGGTCTAGAAATGAGTCATTGCTTAGCTGGAAGCTGTGATCTACTTTTATAAATCTTGTAAGAATATATTCCCACATCTGCTGTAAAATGCCTGGAGTTTCCAGAAAAAGGATTGAGTCAATACCTCATTGCTTACACATTTGTTCATCCTATAGCCTAATCTTATTTGTGCTTATTTCTTGACCCTTCTTATAAACTTGAAGATTATTTGACCTTTACTCTTAGGATTGTCAGGAAAAGCTGATTGTAAAATGAGCTGAGAACATTTAAACTGGTAAAAAAAATAATACAAATATAAGTGCCACATAATGACAGTTCTTGTTTGAATACTTGAATTTTCAGAAAAAGATCAATACATACACTCTAGAATATATTATTTTTACTCTGTTTAACAAATTAGAAAGGCATTTCCTTTACATTTAAAGATATCAATCCAGTCTTGTTTCCGAACAAGTATTTTTTTAATATTAAAAGTGACTATAAAATGTCACTTTGAACATCAGACATTGTCAAAAAACAAAACAAAACAGAACAAGCAAACAAAAAAACCACCTAGAATGCAAAGAGACTATTTCTATATGACATATCTACCTATATTTATATCTACATATTCATATATCTATATCAATATCTATCTATTCTTACCTCAGTACCTGAAAATGTTATGGAGAGGATTATCCTGGGGAACATATAAAGTCAGTTAAGAAACAAAGTTATTATCAGGCATAGTCAACATGAACTCATGAAGGGAAAGTTTTGTGTTAGTAATTTGACCTCCTTCTATGATAAAGTCTCCCACTTAGTTGGTGAAGGGAAAGTTGTGGATTTAATTTTTCTGGATTTTAGTTAGGCCTTTGATACTTTTCCTCTTGGAAACCTTCTAGATAAACTATCCAACCGTGAATTGAACACATTCATGCTGTGTTGGGTGATGAACTGGCTGAATGGTAGATCTCAAAGTTTTATAGTGAATGAGGCTACGTGTGGCTGATGTTCCCTAGAGCTCTGTTCTAGTGTCAGTCCTGTTCAAAATTTTTATCAATAACCTAAATGCAGGAATTGAATGTATCCTTAGAAAGTTTGCTGAACATACTAAAGTGGGGTCTGCTGTTGACTTTCTTAAGGGATGAGAGGCCTTGCAGGTGGGATCTAGATAGACTGAAATTCTGAAAATTCAGCACTGACTTGAAGTAAAATAGAGATAAATGGTGGATTCTGCAAATGGGAAAGAATAATGCCAGATGTATGTACAGACTGAGAGTAGAGTGGATGGAGAGCAGCTGTGCAGAAAGGGATCATAGAATCAGAAAATACTGTAAATTGGAAGGGACCTACAATGATCATTGAGCCCAACTTCTGACTCCCCCCAGGACCACTCAAAATTCAAACTATATGCCTGAGAGTGTTGCTTCTTGAGTTCCAGCAGGATTTATGTCATCACTACTGCCCTGGGGAGCCTGTTCCAATGCCCAGCCACTCTCATAGTGAAGAACATGTTCCTAACACCAATCAGATCCACCCCTTATGCAACTCCATGCCATTCCTTTGGGTAAGATCACTATCACCAGAGGAGAGATCAGTGCCTGCCCCTCCTCTTCACTCATGAGAAAGCTGTAGGACACTGTGGTGCCTCCCCCCATCTCATCTTCTGCAGGCTGAAAAGCCAAGCATAGCCAGCTGGTAAAAAAAGATGACTCTTTTTAAGACCCTTCCAACTGAGATGTTATTCTAGTCGAGTCTGGTCAAGTCAAGTCTAGTCTATTTGGCGCTTCACATGTGTCATTACTTCATATCCTAAGAGTAATCATCTGGAAGAAGAGACTGATCCCCACCTCTCTACAACCTCCTTCAGGTAGTTGCAGAGAGCAATAATGTCTCCCCTGAGCCTCCTCTTTGCCCATCTAAACAATCTCAGTTCTCTCAGCCTCTCCTCATAAGACTTGTGTTCCAGATCCCTCACCAGCTTCATTGCAATCCTCTGCACACGCTCCAAGGCCTTGATGTCTTCCTTGTAGCAAAGGGCCCAAAACTAAACACAGTACTGGAGGTGCAGCTTCACCAGAGCTGAGTACAGGGGGATGATCACTTCCCCAGTTCTGCTGGTTACACTTTTTCAGATATAAGCCAGGAGGCCTTCGCCTTCTTGGCCACCTGGGCACACTGCTGGCTCACATTCAGCCATCCGTCAACTAACATCCACAAATGTTTTTCCTCAACACAGCCCTGCAGCCTTGCTGCCCCAGGCTTGTAGCATTGCATGGGACTGTTGTGAATGAAGTGCAGAACTGGTCTTGATAAAGTGCATACAATTGGCCTCAGCCCATTGATCCAGCCTGTCCAGATCTTTCTGTAGGATCCTCCTTATCTCAAGAAGAGCAACACTTCCTCCCAACTTATTGCCATCTACAAATTTACTGAGGGTGCGCTTAACCCCTTAGTCCAGATCATCAATATTAAACAGGGCTGGCTCCAGTACTGACCCCTGAGGAACGCCACTAGTGACCAGTTGCCAGATGGATTTAACTCTACAACCATTCTCAGGGCCCATCCATACAGAGAGTTATTATATTCCAGTAATTCCAATAACACCATTGAGATATTCATATATATTTCAGAATTGTTGTCATCTTGGTTTTAAAAGGAAACCATACACAAATATTCTATGTATATTTGTTATTAACTTATATTGTTACTGCAAACAGTAAATTAAAAACAGTCTTTGATTTGTGTAAGCTTTGTTCACAGCTCAGTATTGGCATCTACAATTTGTTATATTTCTTAATGTTTCATGACAGAAATAGTTCTTCAGGATGTTGGTATAATCTGTAAAATTAAACTTCTCTCTTTGGTACAAATAGCTTATGTAGCAAAAAAATCTGCTTAGCTTGCAAATGAAAAGACAACCTATTACTATTTCAAACCACAGTCCATACCAACAGATGTAAGTATGAGGGATTTGGGGTAATATTTTAACATTAGTATTTTCATTCCAGTTGAAATCTGTTTCAACTAGTACTTTACCAGAAGATTGCAGTGAAAAAGAATAAAGTAATAACGTGCCGTCCTTGCCTTCAGAGACTTCAAAGAATTCTGTCTTTTCCGGAAACAAAATCAAGTTTTTCTTAAAATGTACGTTAGATATCCAGATAATATCTGTGGCTATTTTGGAACTTCTGCAGTTCTTTTGAAAATCACATAATATCTGATTTATTTCATACCATATTCCCAGATCTTTCCTTTTATAATGGTTTCTAGGATAAATGCATTAATGCTTAGATTGCACATTTCCCTTGCTAGCTTTGTCCTTAATTAAATAGTTTGGCATTATTAGTACTGTATATTGTTCAATTGTTTCCTTTGTGAAATAAATGTTGCATTTTATTCCCTTTTCCTTATTCATCTCATGTATCATTTTACTTCCATGTCTCAGACTATTAATTGTTTCAAAATATCATTTACTGCTTTTCCTAAATGTCTGACATTACTTGTATTCTCTAGTTCTCAACTGTAATAATGGAGTTCCTTTAATCTACTAAAGTATGCAACTATAAATTCCAGTGTAATGTGTAAAGCTAAAGGCTCTTTTAATTCAGTGTTCCTCAATCTGAGGGTACTACATGCAAAAGTGACATACCTATGCAGTCCTTCACTGATGTATCCCAGATGTCTAAATCCCTACCTCACGAAATCAAAGGAAGTATGATCAGTTGTTTGTTTTTTTTTCCTGACCAAGTGTTGTCTAATGTTTATTTGTCTACATTTTGCAAGGATGAGAGAAGATTGGACAATCAAATAACTATATATGTATTAGGAGTTTCTTACACTACTGACTATGCTTTTTGGAGCATAATGTATTAACAGAGGTTTTGTTCCAATTTCAAAGTCCAGTGGTAATTCTGGCTGAACAACTATGAGAGAGAGTCTAGATTTTCTTAGTGGACAATAAATTGCCTAAAGTATAGCTGATCATAACTCCTAACCTCCAGGACGCAAGCAATGTTTGCTAAAGATGGCTGTGAGTTTTGACCAAGATGAGTCTACTGTTGATAGAATGACTGTGACCCATTTCTTTTTCTTCCTGTGAACATTCCCCTAAGATATCTCAAGAAGTAAATCTTGAGGAATTTTGAAGGGGATTATTCTAAAATCATTGGAACTATATATATGTGTAATGGGAATAAACATTTCAGTGGAAGGTGGTTTTCCTGCATCCTTATCCTCACAGTAATTCAGAGACACAGAAGGCAGAAGAAGAGAAAGTGCAGCTGAAGGTCTTAGTGGACAGTTCCCATGTGATGTAAGATTGCACAGCAATAATGTCCATGGAGCATATTGGAGCAGTTCCATGGCTACTGCAGGATATTAGAACACTAAGATCCAGAGACTGAACTTGTATTCCTTTTATGTGTTCTGCACAGGTATCATTACCATGCTATTCTCACTGTAAAGGATTTTGGCTAGAAGTCAGTGGTGATTCATAGTTAAAGCACTGTGTTTGGTAACCCTTTGATTTATTATTTCCTCTTCAGGTAGTCATTAATTAAAAACAGATCAATAAAAATATCACTTCAAGGAAGCTTCTTGATATATTTATTTTACAGCTTTCAGGCTGCTAAATTAACCCAGGAGAGGCACTTGAGCCCTCTTGTGGAAAGGTCACCAGGGTGTGAAACTGATTGCACCCTTCCGCTGAGAGTGTCTTTGTCTGAGAGCATGTAATGGTGAAAGCAACAGAAGGGTTTTCACATTATTTATTTATTTTTCCTAATTTCAATTTTAGAAATGCAGACAACCTGCAAATAACTGTATTTGTCTTCTGGAAATAAAAACATTCATAAAGTAAAATTTCAGAAATCCTTCTGGTTGTTGTAAGGCTGGTTTATAACGCTAATTTCTGAATACACAGCAAACAAAAATAAATTTAAGTTTCATTGCTCAAAAAGACACAAGGAATAAAAAACTAGAAATCAGTCCTAAAAGATTTATCTTATGTTCACACAAAAATGACATGAGCCACAGCTGTGGCTGCAGAATCCCTCAAGCACACTTTCAAGTCCTCAATCAAATGACCAATAACTTGAAGGTCATTGCTGACTCCCTTCTGTTTCTCAAGTGCGCATTCAGACGTGCATAGAGGTTTCATATATTCTTCACCATGCACATCTAGATATATAATAGCTTTTTTGCAACCTTGGTCTATTCTCAGTGCCCTGGCCACCTATGCTGAGCAATAAGGGGACAAAATTGAAGAAGCTTTTTAGCCTTTATAGCTTATTGATTTTTATATTTTCTGATGTATTAGGGCAATTTTTCAAATGTATCCGCCTTACCTTGATATCTTGAGTGTGGAGAGAGGATTTCACATTTATTAGCTTTGCTTTGGTGAAAAAAATACAGCAGTAGAAGTACTTCTGTGTTATCTCAGGGATATAAATGGTTTTGGTATAAAAAAATCAATTCTCAAAATAAAATTCAAAGCTTGTGTGCAAGTGTTACATTAAAAGCAGACAACAAAGAATGCACTTTCCCAAGTAGGTAACAAAGATGATTTTAAAAAGTACAGCTTTGAATTGCAGTTAAACTCACTGATGCTCAGTACTTTCCAAATAGGAAAGTTCTATCTTAATGGAGAGCATGTAATACGATAAATACTTTTTTATTATCTCTGATCAACTTCGACAGCATTAGAAAAGGAATGCAATAGAAAAGTCTTCTCCAACAGAAGAACTATTTTCTCAGATCAGAGGCAATAAAGTAATGTGTGAACTGTTTCATGGCAAGAATTTTGATTTCAGTGAGGGAGGGGCATAAATTTTTAAATGCTATAAACAGGAAATTCTATCCTAAAAGAAAAGTAAAGAGCAATTGGCCCAAGAATTATGGGGAATTCAGCTGCCATGTTATTTGTCACATGGAGATTATGCTTTTTGTTTCTCCCATAGTATTCATGTCAAACGATAATTGCAGCTGCATCCATTCAATATTAAGAACCAATTTTACTTACCTATGTTAGTGTTATAAAACTGATTCATATTGCAAATGATAAAGACACTGCCTTTATCTCTAAATTTATACTTCTTTGTTGTTGTTTTTTTCCCCTCAAGCGAGGAATATACACTTCAGACTGTTTGAACTCTTCACGCATGAAGACTAAACAAACTCTTTTTTGCATAACTGATAATTTAGTATTTCAAAATACTATTATTATTGGAGTTATTTAATGTCCACTGCTGGATCATACATTATTCTGGGAACAACACAGATCAAGACAATATTTGGTTCTCTTCCAAAATTTCCAGTTTAATCGGGCATGTAGTTTTGTTTGTTTCTTTGTTTCTTTGTTTTTTTTTCTACATAAAAATCTTTGTCATGGGAGAAAAGTTTAGGTGACAAGCAGGAAAGGCAAACCTATAAATTCCATATGAAAACACTTAGTTATGCTTTGTGTATCTAAAACAATAAAAACAAGATGTAAGTGTACTGCTGGGACCAATGTAGCACTCAAAGTTTTTTTACTATCTAGACAAATAAAATTGGCATGGATTGCTTTTTAAAAAGTCTAGAATTATTGAAGCAAACTATTTATAAATGGAGTTATGGCAGGGAAGAAATAATTATATTTTGCATCAGCATATTTCCATGTCTTTTCCTGATTAATATGTAACTGAGGCATGTAGAAGGTTCCATTTATGAATGCCCAAGTAGTAAATCCCTATTGTATAGTTTAATTTCAAAAGGAATCTTCTTCTTTCCCAAGATTTTGAACTAGTAGACAAAATAGTTTCTATACATACAATTATACTAAGCAAATTCTTCAGTGGAACTATGCTCTACTGTGAGAATCAAATGTAGTTTGTAAATACAGAAGAGAGTTTAAAAGATATTCATGCTTTCTACTGTAGATTACAAAAATTTTTGCATGTGGAATTCTGACAAGGCTATATTGTACCTACTGATGATTAAGCATTTTCATCTTTTCTCTTTCTCGCTAGCATGTGAACCCTCCACTGCTACCACCCTTGTACTTTTGCTTTCAGTCGCTGTAGCTAGCTCCAATGACCACATAGCACCCTTTAACTAGAAGGAAAGAAACCATATTACATAGTAGGGCTGCTCCAAAACCAATGCCTCCTATTTTATTATGTTGACCCACAATGTCAGAAGTAGATGTTAATGGTATGGCAGTACCATTTCCTGCCAATATTCCATTATATTTTGTTTCCATGCAACAGATGGGAGCAGAGTGGTTAAAAACCAGAACACCAGGGAAAGTAATATCAATTTATTCTGAATTTGTGTTGTTAGTCAGATTATTGTTTCATGGTAAGTCAAGAAAAAATAATAAATGATAAAAATACATTTGCAAGACCAGCTCCTTTCTCCTTTCCTTTCTCCAGGGAACCCAGATTGACCTCTAAGTCTAAGATTACTTGTCAGCTGAGACATAATTCTATGATACTTTTGTGTAGACCAATATACCCTAAGGATGATTTTATTGTTGTTACCAAGTAAGATGTAATTGAAGGTTCTCTTCACTTCATTAATTCCTTGCATTGTTCTATTCCTATGTGCCTGTAAAATAAATTTTTCTAGCTCTTTGTTCTACTCCCGTTTCATGAATGTTTCTGTTAATCCTTCAGTGGATCATTAGAAACTCATAGTTTCGCTGATGACGTCTCTGCAAAATATTAGGATTTATGACATGTTAGACAGAGCCAGTACTTCTCACTTGCTGTACAAATATTGTTAAGTTTGCGTGATCTGAACTTCAGTTACTATCTACAATTCATATTTTCCAGGTCACAGTGCATCACTTTTAACATCTCACTAATTTTGATGGCATTGTTTGCTGACTGCAGTTGCTGTAGAAATAGAGAAGATTTTTTTTTTTTCAGATTCACTTCGATATTTCTGAAAAACTATGCTTGTGATACAATTGGAATAGAGTATGAGGGGAGAAATTCATGTTTTAAGTCATGAAACAATTTAGAAAGATTCAATTGTGTGGTTGATCTATGATACTATCTGAGCATATTAGAGACATCTGTCTTTCCCTCCATTTCTTTTTAGACTAATTATCATATTGAGCTCAAAACAAGAATTAGAGGCAGATTCCCTTGACTATCCTATAAATGTCAGAATAATAAATTTTGTGAAGTTGTTATCTCAGGTCCCTCCATGTGTGTTTACCATAAATAGACATTGATTGGCTCCATAAATACAAAACTCTAATGGTTAATATGTAAATATCCTCAATTGATGAGAACTTATGTATAAAAATGAATTTTTACAGATATTTCTTTAAAGTAATTAAAAAAAAAAAAAAGGAGAGGGGAACAGATTTAGAATTTTAACTCTACGTTATTCTCATGATTGCTTAATTATTTTAAGTTCTCATATATAATGCATTTTCCTCATTACTTCTCTGAAACTATTTAATGCCAAAAACCTTAGTTTCCACATATAATGAAGAGTAAATTAATTTCTGTCAAGCAATCTGTTGTTGCATTGCCTCAATTACTAATAATAATGATCAGAAACAGGAGCCAAATAAACTTTAGTATGTTTTGTTGCTGGTGGTGTGGTTTTTGTTTTTAAAAATTATGAAGAAAATGAAATTCTGTCCTATAATCTCTAAGTCAAGGCCAAAGCAGAATAATTACATTAAAGCAGTCAACTGTACATGAAATGTTGTCTCCTAAGTCAAGCATGACCTAAGCCATGTTTATTACAGTTGCTAAAAACAGTTCCTATATTTCCTGCTCTGAAAGAGCATGTATAGCCCTGAATCGAGGTCTGTATGCATGGGCTATATGAATGTTAAATTTCTGAAATGAGAAAGGGAAACAAGATCAGAAAAAGATCATTCTCATACCTCATCTGCTGACGTTTCCATTAATAAGGACTGACCACTTATTTTCTTTTCCTTAATTCACTGGAGCTTCCCCTTCATTACTATCTCCTTATTCTGCTTTGCCATGTTGACACTGTAGAGTAAACAGTATACTACCTTGTCATTATACATCTGATGTCATCAATAAATAGACCTCTGCTGATTTCATTGGTTTTCATAGAAGATCAGTTTCTTTTGAATCTCTTGCTTGTAGCATTATCTCCTACTAAACAGCGGTGGTAAAAGGGGGGGAAGAGATCATATTTCTGCTCATGTTGTTGAGGTGTGAATGCCATCGGAAGGTAAAACTATAAAGATAACAACAACTTACCTATTTTCTTTCCAAAGTTTCAAATAAATAAATACTGAGGTGTATTATATTCTTCTCATAAATGCCTACCTAAATTTAATAAATAACATAATTAATGTCCCAAACTCATTGCTAAATGTCAGCTGGATTTTATGTATTTCATATTTAATCTACATGCCCTAAATCAATATATAATTTAAGATTTTGTGGGAGACTTCTAAAACATTCTTAATTAGACATCCATCTCTCTGATTTATGCGTGATACTTGCATGATACTTGTTTTTTCCGTTTGTTTGTTTGTTTGTTTGTTTGTTTTCTGAGAACAGATTTGGATTTTATGTACATAGTATCTTAACACTAACTCTCAGTTGTTCTACTGTGCCTGTGCAATGACAAAGTAAATTTTCTTTTCATTTTTATGGAGCAATAAGACTTGCTGATGAATCACTGTAACACATCAAAAATTCTTCCTTTACAGGTGACAAAATTTTGGACTATTGTGTGACAATTCAAATTTACATTTTAAATCTCTTTCTTCCTAATGATTTCTTTTAGTCTTAGTATCTTAAAACAGGTGTCACCAACCTTCTCTAAGATACTTCAAGCCAATTTGGCAGGTTTCTGCCCACTGAAGAATTACTGGAATTATAGAGATAGATTCTTCCTGGCTCTACCAGGAACTGTGGCCAGTTCCTTCACAATCTGCTCAACATCAAACCCTAGTTCCCATGATTTTGCTTTTCCATGGCTCCTTGCTTTCTCAGTCTCAAACCATCCCTGCTTGCTGGCAAATCTCAGTGCTCCTTTCTACCCATACCTTTCATACACAAACTTATCAATGATGATATGACGATAAAACCAAGAGAAAATTTAATGCCTATGGTTTTCATTGCTCAAGCTTCCTTTTCTATGTGCTTAATGCAGTTCTTTTCCCTGCTAATGCAGCTCCAGAGTTTTCTTGGATGCCCTCATCCCACAAAGGTAAGAGGTGATGCACTACTGTGGAAATGAATGCAGAGCAGAGCAAGAGAGTAAAGGAGCTAACAACAGACCTAGTGCTTCTCCCTGTGAAATTAAAAGCATTCCTAAACTACCTGAGCTAAAACTACCTGAGCATGGAAAAGGGAAACAGAAGTTGACAATCACTTGTCAGATTAGTCTTAAGTCTGACAGTGCTTTCCTCCCTGTCATGGTTTTATGATTTTTCGTTACTGGTATTCCACATCATAACATCATGTAGTGCACTGGGAGTTAAAGAGTTAACGCTCCAGTTCCATGGATCGTGAATAGTTCCAGGTACCTGGTTCTCAGAAGAGAAGAACTACGTTTCCCAGATGACTGCTCACTGTGCTGTTACCGTTTTCCATTCAGAGGGAAAGATAAAAACTGTTCGCATAACACCAGATGGCCCCTTTTGCTCTCACTTCCTTTTTGCTTATCCCCGCAGTGTCTCTCTCCCTAGCCGTCTCGCTGCCAGCATTAGAGTAAGGCCTTTTGGTTTTTGGACGCTCTCTCTCATTTTATTTCATTTATTAGCTTCAACTCCAATTATATTGTATTATATTGCATTATATTGTGTTATCTTGTATTCTGATATCTTATTTAGTAAATTAGTTTGTTTCTCCTCAGATCATTGCCACTGTTTTGTTTTTAGGCCCATCTTCCTTCCCCTTTCCCTTTTCTCTTTCCTGGGGTGTGGGTCCATGGGTTCCCCTGCCCCATTAGCCATGGAACTGGGCTGAAACTGTCCGCAAACCATTGTCACCTCCCTTAGATTTTCTCTCAGATGCAGCTATCTCTAATTTCAGTGAACTTAAGTTCCATAGCTACATTTAACCCACTTTTGTGTCTTCTGCCAAAATTCTTGTCCTGGCTTTATTCTTTGTCCTTTTACAAAGTGGAATACCAAAGCAGCTGTTTTCAACAATTTCAAATTTAATAATAAAGTAACATTGATTGCAATACTAGTAAGCCCTTCCAACAAACGAATTATTATGTGGCTTCTATTTTATCTTCTGGGCAGTGGCCTCAGCAAGGTGATATTTAAAGTTACCTTTTTTAAGAAATATTAATTCTCAGTGATAAACAATGAACCATACCAGTATGGTACCTAAGTACCTAAGTATTGGGAATGCTGTCTAGTAAAGAAGAATGTTCAGTGCATATGAAATACCAAAAAACAAAGCTGCTGCATATTCTCTAGATGAAGAATATGTGTTGAAATCGTAAGGAGAGTTTATACATTTTATACATTTACTTCAAGTATTGCTAAAACTATGATATGTGACCAAAAAAGCAGATTTTCTCATTGCATTGTGGTAGCCAGAGCTATTTACCTCTAATTTCATAATAAACTGAAAGGTAAAACTAGTCTCTCTCTCTCCTCCCTAAAACGTTTTCTCTGGGAACAAGTATCTTCTGTTTTTCTACATAGTTTTATCTTTTCCTGAATATGAAAAGGCTGTATATGAATTTTGCTTTATTCAGTAAGGCCAGATGTAATCACAGAATAAAATCACAGAATCATTTATTTTGGAAAAGACACATAAGATCATCAAGTCCACCTTACACTATCAAGTTCACCACTAAAACATGCCCTTTAATGCCACATCCAGGAGACTCAGTAGGGACATCTAGGGATGGCTACACCACCACTTCCCTGGGAAGCCTGCTCCAATGACTCATTCAGTGAAGAAATTCAACCTGATATCCAGTGTACATATCCTTAGGTGCAACTTGAGGCTGTTTCCTTGTGCCCAAACACTTGTCACTTGAGAAAAAAGAGTGACATTCTCCTCACTGCAACTGTTTTCTGGGCAGTTGTAGAGAGCAATGTCTTCCTTCGTCCTTCTCAAGACTAAACCGCCCCAGTTCCTCATGTGTCTTTTTTTTTTTCTAGTACTTTCACCAAATTCGTTGCTCTTTGAAACTGTTCCAGCAACTCAGTATCTCCCTTGCTGTGAGGGGCTCAAAAGTAAACATGGTATTTGAGGTGTAGTCTCACCGGTGCTGAGTATAAAAGGACACTCTCCTGGTCTTTGTCATGCAATTTCTGATGCAGGCCAGGATAATCTGGTCCTTTTTGGCCATTTGAGCACATTTCTGCCTTATGTTCTGCTGGTTATCAACCAGCATATCCAGGTGTTTTTCAGCTAGTGAATTTTCCAGGCACTCTTCCCTAAGCCTACATTGTTGCATTAAGTAGTTATCACCCAATTATTGATTTAGCCTATTGATTTAGCCTAGAGCCTTTCTACCCCCAAACAGATAAGCACTTCAGCCAAGTTGGTGTCACTTGCAAACTTACTGAGAGAGCACTCAATTTCCTCATCAATATAACTAATGAAGTTATAAAACAAAACTAGACCCAAGACTGAGCCCTGGGGAACAGCACTTGTGATCAGCTTCTATCCAGATTTAAGTCCACTTACAATGACTCTTTGGATCTGGCCATTTTTTAACTCACCAGACAGTAGCTAAGTCCAAACAATGAGCAGATAGTTTCTGCTAAAGAACGCAACAGGAAACAGAATAAAATACTTTGCTAAGGTCCAAATAAACAGTATCCACAGCTTTTCCTTTGTCCAGTATGTGAGTCACCTTATCACAGAAGAAGATCAGGTTAGGCAACTAGGACCTGCTTTTCAGAAAGGTGTGGTGATTGCTGCTGAGCACTTGGTTGTCCTGATGGTACTCAGGATTATCTGCTCCATCACCTTACCTGAGGTCTGAGTGATAGGCCTATAATTTCCCACATCCTTCTTTCTGCCCTTAACAGAGATAAGTATTACATTTGCTAATCTCTTGTCAGTTGGGATCTCCTCATTTATCTAGGACTGCTGATAAATTACTGTAAATGGTTTGGTGAGAACTTCTGCCAGGTCTTTCAGTACTCTTAGGTGGATCACATCTAGCTCCATAGATTTATGTGTGTTCAAGTGATGTAGAAGGTCTCCATCCACTTTCTTTTTGACTATAAGGATGTCATTCTGTTCCCTGACTCTACCTTCCAGTTCATCAGGCTAGGTACCTCAAAGAAAAAAAAAAAAAAAATCAGTCTTACTAATAAAAAACAAGGTAAAGAATGCATGAGGTATCTCAGCCTTTTCCTCATTTCTTGTCACTTCGTTTCCCCAAGAATCCAATAAAGGATAGAGATTCTCATTATTTTTCTTTCTGTTGTTTTGTGTCCTTTTACTGCAGCAGTCAAGTAAAGCTCTAGCTGGAGTTTAGCCCTGCATGGCTCCCTGCATAAGCTCTCTGCTTAGCCAGTCTGGTTTTCTTCCCTGCCAGGTCATCTTTTGACACATAAGGGCCTGCTCCGGTGCCTTCAAGATTTCATTCCTGAAGAATGTCCAGAGTTTTTTGACTCATTAGCCCTTTAGAATTGTCTCCCAAGGGACTCTGTCAGCTAGGCTCCTAAACAGACAACAATCTGCCCTTCAAAAATCCAAAACAGCAGTTCTGCTGACCAATCTCCTTGCAATTCCTAGGATGGAAAACTTATCATCTTATTATTGCTGTGGCCAAGATTGTCTCCCTTCAACCAGCATATCACCCACAAGAACTACCCTGTTTACAAACAGTGGGTGGAGTGGGACAACTTCCTCATTCCATTCCCTCACCACCTTTATCAGGAAGTTATCCTCTATGCATTACAGGAATCTCCTACTCTGTTCTTTCTCTGCTGTATTGTATTTCCATCAGATATCTCAGAATTTGAAGCCTCTGATTAGAAAACTGCTAGCATTTGTTACACTTCTTGCTTCTTTCACAATATTTCATCTGCTTCTTCATTCTGGTTGAGCGCATAGAAGCTTATGAAGTATTTTTACTTGATGAACTATTTGAAGGCCATTTCTTTTGGTTACCTTCAAAATAGACATCTAGGAATAATAAGAAAGAATTACACAGGGCTTCAATTATTTCAATTATTTTACTTTATGTATGTTTGTTTTATTAAACCTTTCATATGAAATATAGAAACTCAGAGAAAAGATACCTCCACAATACTCTTGAACCAGAGGGATCAATTATTTGTTTGGACTGGTCAGTGCCAAAATAACACCAAACTTTCTTGAGCATAAGTGCCTGTACATTTTTTGCCTATGCATAGTCTTCTAGCTGAGATTTAAGTTCCTGGGTTTCACTCAGAATTAGTCCTGAAGATCTATAATGCTGTCCAACCAACTTACTCAGAAATTAATATTTTTCCTAGCTTTTAACTTTTCCTAGTAGTAAAAGTGACTGTTACCAAGCTCCGGCGGCCCCTTTTTGTATTGTTCTTGCACGAAAGGAACCTAAACCCGGTCCTGGCCAAATACCACACACAGCATCAATATGATGTGCAGCAAAATGGCGTTTATTGGTAAAAGCTAAAGAAATATATAGTGTTTCTTATCTTCTTGCTAGACTGTTCCAGAAGCTCACGCGGTGCTCCTGGCCAATCATATTGAATCTCCCACTTCTGACCTGTCACTTCCTACAGGCCATGCACGGAGTTGTTGTGCTCCTTACTATGAAAACTGAGAAGCTCAAGCCCTGTGTCCACGACACAGGCTCAGCCTCTTAGGCGAACCAATAACAAGCATATGGGGAAGGGCCTTTCCGCGTTACAAACCGAGGTCCGTGACACGCCTACTACAACAAGTGACCTCATGTCAAATTAAGTCTCTGATCTATGACACTGGAGAATAGAAAGAGTATAATATCTGATATATACCAGTTGGAAATATTTAGGAAGTTCTTTTGGTATTTCATGATATGTATAAATATACACAATTGTGTGGAAATATATAGTAACATCACATATTGCATTTGAAGTTGTTTCAGAATTTTCTCAAATTAACATGTCCTTTGGAATCCCATATATTTGAATGTTACCAGAAATTTAGCTTTTTGTTTGAATTTGAATTAAGATATTGTTAAAATACCAGTCTTTCTCACAAACAGTATAATTCAAATTTCATATTCTGTGAACCAAATTTATTCATGTTCTTTAAAGCCGTGTTGCATTGTAATATTTCACTCTATGTCATAGAATGTAACTTTGTAAATAGATGTAAATTGGATATAAATTTTGATAAATAGTAGAATTTAACTATGTAAATAGAAATAGTCTCATAAACCATTTACATCTCAAAAAGAATCTTATATTGGAAGGAAAAAAGTGATACTCTTCTGCAGTTGTTTGAAAAAATTAGATACTGAACGCTTACAGTCAAAAGGGAAGACATTCAGTGAGCAGTTAAACTGGGTTTGAATGTTGGCACCCCAAACAGCAGCCTATCTGAGTAGTGTATATCACTGTGCATCTTCAAAATAGGCTGTTATTTACACTTTTCCACTAAAGTTTTCCCACTTTAGTAGAAGTAATTGATCTAGAAAGAGAAATGAATGATCTAGAAAGAGAAACAGAATGTAGTAAATATAGCAATGTAAACACATTGTATTTGTTGCATAATTGCCTGATAACATTATCTCCCTAATCACTAAGAACTGGGATGTTCAAGTTTTATTCTCTGTTATGACAGCCCAACGTATCATTACAAGAAAAAGACCTTTCCCTATTACTGAGCTGAGCCATTCCTATTATGTGAAATAAATCACTCAATATCTAAGTGCCCACAAATATTGTGTATGTTCACATATATATAAAGGTTTGCAATTACTATAGAAAAGTAAGGTATTACAGAGGAATGGATAAGAAGTTTGTATGGGCAATAGCATACTGAAGACTCTGTAAGCACAGATTACTTTGATTTGGGGGGATTATGGGTAACCATCTGCAACACATCAACTAATAAAACTCACATCATCTATCAAGCTTTTTACCTGCACAGATAGCAACAGTACTGTTCAAAAAGAGGGATGCAGAATATTAACTATCAATGCAGTATAGCAGGAATAATGCAGATAAATGTGTTTGGTATTCTGTACACAAAACAATGAAAGCATTTGATTCACTTCTGTCTCGAAATCTGAGCCGTTTTACAAAAGTCGGTATTATTCTGATTAATTATAATAAATTCTATACTATAAAATGTCAAGTACAATAGACATAACTGCCCACAAACTAAGATTGACTTAAAATTGCTTGTTGCAGAAATAGAATCCTTTAAAATGTGAACTATATTCCTATAAAAAAAAAAAGAAGAATCATATTCCAGAAAAATTATACATTATCATAAACCAATATAAAAGGAGTTTAAATACTGATACATAAATCAGTCTTCTCCTAAAAGAAGTAAGCATATAGAAAATTAAGAATGACTCACAAGTGTCTGTATCAAAGTCTACAAGGTACACGGCTGATGAATATGTAATATATTTGTTAGATATTCAGAAATAGTAGTTGTTCACTGCAGTCTTCTCTGAAATATAAAGTCAGAAAATAAAAAACACATTTATAAGACTTTATAAGATAGACATTTGTAGCGATAAGCAGGACTAACGCAATGGAAACAGCGTTACAAAAGGTGGAAGGAAAATACAGCGCTCACCCGGATTGGAAGATTTGGGGCTCGCAGGAAAAGGCTCCCACCAAGGAGGGATCTCCAGGCAGAGATCCTTCCTCAGGGGCAGTCAGCCCTTAAATGAGGCCTAAGAGGGGTGGAG
>NW_018364264.1:296214-363353 GCF_002078875.1 Numida meleagris | reverse complement strand
AAGGAGGGATCTCCAGGCAGAGATCCTTCCTCAGGGGCAGTCAGCCCTTAAATGAGGCCTAAGAGGGGTGGAGCCAGGCTCCACCCCTTCTGGTTGCACAGGTGAATTGCCTTCACCTGTGCTCCCAGGGCTGACTGGGTCTTTCCTCCAGGTGCTCAATCAGTGGTTCAGGCCATGACTCAGCAGTTCCCATACAACATTGTATCTCAAAATGACAGTTATGTGTGTAAAAATAATGAGGGTAGATGATTAATAGCATAATATTTAAATATTTTCATTAGATCTTTTTTTTTCCATTTCATATAAACTCTCCGGATGCTGTGTTATTATAAAGTCCAAACCAAATTTCAAAGTGAAAATTGAAAAAAATATAGAGAGATTATTCTCAAAATAAACATGACTTTTATTATGATGGAGGACTGATTGAGCATACAGAAGCCATTTTCAGATACTCATGGAAATATTCATCTTAGGGGACTATTTATGGACTACAAACATGTAAGATGCCTTGACAGCCACTATAATCTCAATTTAGTTGCTTAAACACTGATGTGTAGAGCAAATTGAGATGCATCAACCTGTCTAGCAAATTTAGAAGAACACAGGTTTCTTGCAGAGGTACTGTAGAAGTCTCAGGCACCTCATCTTTGAAAATACTAAAATGATATCACAAAAGTGATTAAGTGAACACGAATGTGACAAAGCTGCATACAGAGAACAGCAACTGTATAGTTTACTTGGACCCTAGAGCTTTAAGGCTGAAAGTAAGAATTTTTTACTACTCCAAAAACTAAGCAAACAAACAAACAAAAAGAACCAAAAAACTTCCAGGGCTGTAACATTACCTCCATATGAAAGAAAAAAAAATAACATCCTGAAACACTGGAAGCTTTTAGAAGTTTTCTTGTGACTTATGTTAATGATAGTCCCATTATAAATTTGTGCTCCGAAGACTTTAAAAGAATACGTCTGGATTCACATTCCCCAAAGCCTAGGAAAGCTTTTCCTACCAATTTCTGCATGGGGCTGTATTTAAAAAATCTTAACACCAGAAGAGATTTCAGGACTGTAGGGCAGATACATCATTCTGGTACCTAGTCAGAGTACCTCACATTGTTTTGTTTTTGGCTTATGTATTGTTTTTTTTTTTTTTCCTTCATTTCTGCAAGTTATTTCTCCTCTTTACCTCCGCATTCTCATCTAATACCTCTCCCATATCACTTTAAGGATAAATCATATTGTATCCTATTTTTTTAAATAAATTTAAGAGGTATTGCAGGAATATCTTAAGCACTATATCCAGCTATCTAGAAATGTGAAACAACATCTAAAAGTTCTTTCATGCATTGTTAAATGTTCAGAATTTTTTTCAAATAAAACTTGGTTGTCAGTATCATTCACATCAGTATGACACTAAGAGTCCTACACCATTTGGTGGCCTCTTAGAGAAAAGATCAAATAAAGAGAGAAGAAAGATGGAAGAAGAGAGAAGAGAAACAAAAGAAGAAAGAAGAAACTGAAAGGGAAAGGAAAATAATATTTTGTTGGTTGTGTTTTGTATCAACTTTAAATTAAATGATTATATGACCACATCCAATTTAAAGATCCTGAGCAGGCAAGAAAATAAGAATGATGATCTCAAGTATAAGACAGGCACCAGACTGCACCAGTGACAGGACGAAATTGTTTCCAGACAAGCCTGAGTGGAAAGATGCTAGAAATATGTGTCTATATGCATCAGTTCAGTTTTCCGAGTCCTTCTAAATCTCAAAACTAGAATTAGGTGTTTACACAGGTATGTGGGTATTGTCCCTTGTTTTATGGCCTAAACTGTCTGCATGACTGACTCATAGCTTCTACTAGCTTAACTCTAAGCTATCACTGTTGTGGTATTCTGTGACAGAAAATGAGGAAGAACTGAAATTTTTGTTCAGCCATAATATAACCAAGTCAGGCACTGCTAAAATAAATGCAGCCTGTGTTCCAGTTAATGAAGGAACTTCGTACTACATGACAGTTTGATGGAGAAGTGACTTTAATCACATTCCATATTATTGCATGTTGTCCCACATGGATCAGAAGGAACTCTTGGAAACTTCATTTAACACACACATCACTGAAGTATATTTTATGAAAAAAGTCAATGTTCTTTAATTACTGCATCCGATGAAATACTGATTTTTTTTATATATATCAGATTGAAAGGAGATAGTTTTTGTTTAATGACTTTTCAATGGAAAGAGTTAAACCATAAGAAAAGCTCTAAGAGAATTTCTGAAAAATAACAAACTTTACTAATATTAATAATAAAGTATATTAATATTAAAAATATTAAAGAAAAAATAGTACTAGTATATAAGAAGGTCCACTAATATTAACTATTCAGAAATGCACTAAATGTATGAGAGAACTTTTTTGAGATGATAGTGAGTAATCATCCAGCTGATGATACAGTGAATAATAATTAGTTTTTAGTGACTCATCATCATTTTCAAATGAAGACTGAGATTCTACTGTTAATTAAAGCAATATTTTTTTAAAAAAATGAGAAAGCAACAACACCATTTTCTGTGGAGAGCATAACAGATAAAGGGGAAAGAATATAACATTTTAGGGTACCATTTTTTTGTTTGTAAATATTATGGAAACGATATTACCTGACTTGCTTGAAATAAGCTGACAGATGACACTGTCTGTTCTCTAGACATCCAGTGGTAAGGAGTGAACACACTCAGTGACATTTATTATAAGAAAAAATTAAAATCTGCATTTTCATTCTAATAGAATACTTCTAAGCCCAGTGGGCTGAAACATGTACAATGCATGTTTACATCAGAATTTGGCATATTAAAAATAATGAATTCTTGTTTATGCTTTCAAAGAGTGAAGAGACTGATGCAGAAATACCAAGCTCTTCTTAGTGAACAATAAAAGAAAACACTCTTTACTGAGCTATCCCATCCTTATATTACAACGTATCACACCAGCTTCCTAATCTCTTGAGCTACATGTGATTTGAGAAATATCAGAATATTGTCTGTTTCAGAATAAATTTCTTTATTTTTCATTGAGCAAAATGCATAACAGAAAACAACCAATTTATTATTATTATTTTTTGCATAGCCAGTGTTTGCAACTTGTCTTACATAATACTCACACTCTACACTGCTATTGAAGATTTGTTTACATTGACAGGCATTGTTTATTTTTCAGTAAAATTGCATGATATAACCATACAGAGTTGATGGATCATGGGACACTTTCTTCGGTGTATCATCAGTCATTCTCAATTTTTTCAAGTGACGGGATTAATTTCAGGTAAATGCATCACAAAGGTATCTCAACAGTGGGAGCAGAACTCAAACGTTTTAATGAGGTTCAGTTTGTGATAGTTCCATTATACTATATGTACCTATAGTACATTCATACTGCAGTTAATTTAAATGTAAATAATTACACTGGGGGGTGAGAGGGTGTTGTTCTTTTTTCCTTTGATTGCTTGGTTGGTTATTTTTTCTTTTTTTAAATAATTTGAATGCTGTCATTTTCCACTTTTTGTAGGCTTATTCATGGAAAGCCATTAAGACAAATCATTCTACTAACTCTGCTTACTACTTAATCATTATTAATCAGTATGAACAAAGAGAAGTAAAAACGATCTTTGATTTTATAAAGACTTAAAAGAGAATAACTTAGAGCTGAATTAGAAGGTGCTGCAAGTTATTCTTATAGATCTTTTGACCATATATATATATATATATATAAGAAACATCAATTTCAAACATCACAATGTGAAATTATTAAAATTGTTTGGTAAATTATACTTATTTTCACAACACAATTTATTTAATTTGTTATTAGTTTTTACCTTTCAGAAAAAGAGACAGCGGCATATACCTATCACAGTAAATGAGAGTAAAATGAGATCAAGAACGCAGAAGTCATGATGGTAAGTGAATTGGGAATTTAGGCTCCAGTTTTACCCCAATAATTAATTTTTCACATAGTAATAGTGACAATTAGGAACATTGAAAATGGTACAGTTTTCATCTGAATTGAGATGACTTAACATTTCAGATGCATTATATGCACAAAGATCATAAAGATGATTTTAGGAATTAAAACTCACATTTCATCCCAGTCTTGGTTACATCCAGTTCTCACTTGCATTGACATCGTATGTTCTTTCAAGATATGAACTCTGGAGTTACTATTTAAATGCAATTGATTTTTTTTTTAATTATGAATCTTCTAATTGATGGCAATTTTTCAATAGAAGTTTCTTTTGCAAATAGGGAGGTATGATTTTTATGAAATAGATACCAAGTGCAGTGATCCTTCAAATGAAGCCTGTAACTATAGTAACAGTAGGCAAGTATTTGTGACATAAGTATAGTATTTGATATGTCTGATCAGCAGATAGTACTACTGGTTTAGCATTTGAAATACAATTATGAAAGATTTTGTAATGAACATGAAAAGATTCAGAAAAATTAGAACTAAAAATTATCGACTGAAATTGAAAGAGTTCAGGAGCGTATTCCTTGTCTACTAAACTATGTTCCTTAGTACAATATCTACATGATTCTTGAACAATTCCAGGGATGATAACTCAACCAACTCCCCGGGCAGCCTATTCCAGTGTCTGACCAGACAGTGTTCTCCTTTCTGAGAAGTTTTTCCCAACACCAAACCTTGGCACAACTTGAGGCCATTCCCTCTTGTCCTGTCGCTACTTACTGGGAGAAGAGGCCAACACTCACCTCACTATAACCTCCTTTCAGGTAACTGTAGAGGAAATAAGGTCTCTCCTGAGCCTCCTCTTCTCCAGACTAAACAATTCCAGTCAGGGAATTGAGGATGACAACCTCTCTGGTCCTGCTGGCTACACTGTTTCAGATACAAGCCAGGATGCCATTGGTCTTCTAGGCCACCTGGGGACCCAAATGGCTCATGTTCACTGGAGTGCTGACCAACACCCCCAGGCTCTTTTCCTCTGCACAGTCTTCCAGCTACCCTGCCCCAAGCCTGTAGCACTGCCTGGGATTGCTGTGACCAAAATGCTGGACCCACCATTTATTCTTGTTGAGTTGTCTTCAGCCCAGTGATCCAGCCTGCCCAGTTTTCTCTGTAAGGCCTTCCTATTCTCAGGCAGATCAGCACTTCCTCCCAACTGGGTATCATCTACAATAGTTGAGAACTGACCTAAGCATTTATTTTTCTTTCACCAAAATTTATCAGCTTCACTTCTGTATAATCCGTTTTGGGCTCAGGATAGAACAAAATAAGCAATATTCTCCAGCTAGTGTTTTTCCATTTCTTTTCGGTGTTATCCATCTGTGTCAGAAATAGACAATGCTTTATGAAGTTAAGATTAACCATTTATCTAATTTATTTTCAGTTGAATTATTATGCTCTATGTGAAGATTAATGTGATTACGTTGTTTTCTGGTTATTGGTAACGGCATTCTGCATGAGTTCTCATTTCAGGCTTGTTCAGGTATGCAATATAATGCAGTTTAATATGGCTGATTTTAAGTTATCTGACTGTCTTGGCTTCAGGTGAGATAAACTGATTTTCTTCCTAGTAGCTAGTACGTCATTGTGTTTTGGATTTAGGGTGAGAATAAATTTGATAACATTCCAATGTTAGTTGTTCTTGAGCTGTGCTTACAGTAATCAAGGACTCTTCTGGTTTTTACGCCGATTTGCCAGTGAAGGGTCTGGGCTTCACAAGAAGATGGGATGGAATAGAAACAGGACATCTGACCCTAACTGGCTAAACAGATATTTTATACCATATAATATGATGCTGCCCTGGGGGAATCTGGCTAGGAGAGTGACTGCTGCTTGGAAACTGTCTGGGCATGTGTTGGGGAGTATGTCATGGATGGAAACTACCCTTCACTTATAAGAGGGAAGCAGCAAAATAATTATTGATGTAATTTGGTGATTTAAGAAATCTTAAACATAAATGAGACAGTAAATTAACATGATTGAAGATGGCAAGGTTCACTTGATTATTTACTGCATAGAGGGTAGAGTTAAACACACTCATCCAGGAGACCCACCCATCAAATCAAGAGGTTCAGAGCATATCCCTTTACTTTCTAAACTCCTTCTCACAGGACTGACTACTCATCTCACACATTTGGCCAACAGTTTATGCCTAAGGAACTGTATGCGCAGGATCAGTCTAAGATACAATCTTAGAAAAGCTAACAAAGCTTATACAATTAGCCATTTACTGAGGATCTGTACCAGCAAGGAGTCTTTTGACATCAAGATGTAAGGGACCTCTACAGCAGTTGAAACCTCACTAGGAATCCCTACTCAAGAGCAGATCCCGTCATGCAGCCAGTTGCCATGAAGAAGAGGTCAAGGGGCTCTTGAGCTGCTCCTCTTTATGGGGTAAAATGGTTGACTCATAGTCATACTTTTGGTGCATGTTCAATTGGACCTCAGCTTTTGAACTACATGTCAATAAAAATCAGTTAATAATCAGTACTGTGTTCATTATCTGCCTGAGCAGGGCTTGTGTGTAATGGCTAGGACTAAGGAGGAAGATAGGTGGGGGCAGGAATAGAACACCATCACAGGCTGGTGAGTAATCACATTGTGCACTATTCAGTGTATGATAATGATGATGGTTAATGTTGCTGTTTTTATGGTTATGGTTATTATTAATTTCCATTCCTTTTCTGTCCTATTTTTCTATTTCTCTCTCCAATCTCTTTTGGGGAAAATGAGAGAATGGCTGTGTGCTGCTTAGCTGCCTGATAGATTATAGCTCAAACCTGGCTCTGTTAAGATAGAATAAAAAAAGAAAAAATAGTGTACTCTGAAAGGAGTGCATTTCATTTTAAGTAGTTCTGTCATAGTTAAGACATTTTCTTACCATTTATTTATTTTCATCATTGGTGCTGTCTTGAACATTTTGTAGCTACAAGGTTTTTTTTTTTTTGCTTGTTTGTTTCAATATTCTTCTCATGTTATGAGAAGATATGTTCAAGAAGTATTCGTGCTGATATTCAGAAATCCATATTTTAAGTATGTAATAAAGCATATTAGAAACATTAGAAAGTTACATTCTAGTAGCATTTGTATGTTTGCTTTAAACTTGGGAAAATTAAAATATAATTGTGCATTCAAATTAAGAGTATATTTTTATTTGCACTTGACTGAAGAGTCTACTCTAAGGTGAGTCTTAACTTCTAGTTAACTGACATGTTATCTTGAATTTCTTGACAAAACTCATGCAAAATTGTGCTGTGTGTTTTCTGTTAGGAAGCAAATGTTTATAATTTCTAGAACCTTAATGAACAGTTTATTGTTTTGTAGAGATTTTCCATTGATTGCTTTTTCATGTAAACAGAGTTACTGAAGGAATTGATCATTGTCCTCCATATTTAATTTGTCAATGTGTAACAGATTCTCAGCTTTGTTTGAGATATGATTACATGTGGCAACCAGGCATGGACTCAGATGTGCATGATCCAAATCGTTTATTACAAGTTCTCGCAACACTTGTATACATTCACAGGTTTCTATTCTCAGCTCTCCCATCCGCCTTTACAACTTTCCCATCCACAGTTATATGTCAACAAGGTATTCCACAAACACTTTTTAACTGTGCATGCAAGCACTTGTCCAATCAGCACCATGAGACATTCCTTTTGTTTTCCTCTCCTTCTGGAGACGTCCTTGGTTCTCAGCCTTGCTTCTCATGCTGCCTATCCTGCTCTGCAGCTTCTGCTCTGAATAGTCTTTCTTGTATTCCCACAATTACATAAGTAGAAATAATCTGAACCACAGACATCACTGAAGAATGCAGATTGCTTGAAAGGAAAGTAGTGGAAAATAAACAGAAAATAAATATAATTTAAAGATAATTTAAATTTAGTAATTGAAAGATTAACTAAGAGATGTTCCATGATTATAATGCTAAACTGTAATCCCACAGTGAGTGATGCCTACATTTTCAGCTTAATATTAATTTAAAAGCATCATGTAGAATGATACTGTAAGGATGCTTAAAGTTTAAGTAAGGTACTATCTGCTTCATTTGATTTTCACCATCCTTTACTGTCTCTCAAATATTATAGGTGATAAATATTTGTTTCCAGGGAACACTGGAAGGAGGAAAGTGTGTGGAAATATATGGAATAGAACTTTTGCAATAAAATCAATATTTTCACAATTATTTTGAAGGCTTTTAGAGTATCACTTCTCAAGCCTGTCCATCTCCCTTCAGATGGCATTCCTTCCTTCCACTGTATCAACCGCATCACTCCAGAGAGGTTTCATCTGCAAACCTGCTGAGGATGTGTTCAATCCCACTGTCTATGTAACTGATAAATATATGAAAGAGCACAGATTCCAAGGTGCTTTTATAGGCTATTGAGAAGTAGAAGAATTCATGAAATAAAAGTGAATAAAATCAGTCTTATGAGCAACAAATAAGGTGATGTCTAGTTCTCCACTTATTTACAAATGAACTAGATCTGTGTAAATATTTTTGAAATATTCTGAGAAATTCAGAATCTATTTACAGATAATGACAAAAAAAAGTCTTAAATTTCTTAAAGGAAATGTCACTGAAAATAGATCTCTTACCCTAATGTTAAGTATGTTTCTTATTTTGTGGAGTTCCATTGGAAAACACTATATTAAAGAAACAAGCAAGATCATGTTAGTGGTGTGAGATACAAGTTAAGCTGAAATGCTTATCATTCTGGGAAAGAAATACAGTAGTTGCACAGGTATGATTTATATTTTTGGTAGCAGTCAAACTCATACTTTGTTTTATATGAAATTATTATGAAAATTATTTCTTAAAATGATATTTCAAGTATAATACTCATTATGTATGATGAATTCCATACAAAAAGTTCATATTAAAACCATTTATATTTTTAGAGGAACACACTATTTATATCATACAAATTTCACATGAAGCATTTACAAATGCTTCTGAAATATGCTATTCGTCAATTTGAAATTTTCTTTATTCATTATTGATTTTCTGACCCTGTTAAAATAAGTGATCTTGCAAGAGGATTCTAGTTAGTGAATGTATAACTACTTCATTATTTTTTCTGGCTATCCTTTCATGAAATCAAGGTATTTTCATCTGAAAGATGTATCGGATTGTCAATATTGCTTTGTAATTTGCACACCCTACAAAGCAACTCAGTGTTTGGATACATTATATTTTCTTTTTGTTCTCTTGTTGCTGGGGCAATTTGTAGACTGTTTGAATTTAAAATAGCTAATGAATTTTTGAAAGTTATTGAATACAAAACCACTACAAAATGTAGTTTAAATCAATGAGGTGAAGTGTATGCTGGATTTATGACCGAATAATTTAAAGTTTATCATCAAAGGCAGAAGTGTAGATTTCAGTTATCCTTGTTACTCTTATACTAGTACTTCAGATAACAACCTTCTAGTAGCTTTCAAAATGCTAACAAAAAAGTCCTTAAGTATTAAAAATAAAATAGTGAACCAAAAAAAACTCATAGCTGTTTAAATTTTAAAATGATTGTACTTTCACATACTGGATGTAGTATTGTTACATTGTGTGATTTCACAGATTCCACTCTATAAAATTAATGCGGATTACCTCTCATCTTCATAAATTTCATATGTAGAAAAGTTTCATATTTACATGCCTGGATCCTTAAATAAACATTTAGTAATGAAATTTAGTATCCCAAATCATTAAGCAAAGAGCAATCCAGTTTTTAATTCTTTCATTTCAGAATCATAGAATCAAAGAATATCGTGGGTTGGAAGAAACCTTAAAGACCATCTGGTTCCAGCCTCTGTGACATGGACAGGATTGCTACCCACTAGATCAGGTTTCCCAAGTACTGTAAGGCTGTAATGAGGTCCCCCTTAAGACATCTCTTCTTCAAGTTGAACAAGCCCTGCTCCCTCAAACTTTCTTCATAAGAGAGGTGTTCCAGACCTCTGATGTGGCCCTGTTTGGATCAGCTTCAAAGGCACCATGTCTTTCTTGAGCTGGCCTGGACGCGCTACTCCAGGTGGGCCTTCATGAGGGTGAAGTAGAGGGGACAATCACCTCGCACCGCAAGCGTCCTCTCTTTTATTGTAGCCCAGGATATGGTTGGCCTACTGGGCTGCAAGTACACACTTCTGGCTCATGTTGAGCTTTTCATGTACCAGAACTCGTAAGTCCTTCTCTGCAGGGCTGCTCTCTATGAATTCTTTTCCCAGTCTGTCACAAATATCTGGGATTGCCCTGATGCAACTGCAGCACCTTGTACTTGAACTTTTTGAACTTCATTCAGTCCACGTAGGCCACTTCACAAGCTTTTCCAGGTCTCTTGGGATGGCATTCCTTTCTTATGTTTTATTAATTGCTGAAAGAGTACCAGTCACAAGACAGACCCCTGAAAGACATCACTTGTCACTAGTCTCCACCTGGACATGGAGCCATTGACTGCAACTCTCTCTCTGCAGCCATCCATACAAGTCCTTATCCACTGAATAGATCACCTTTCAAATCCATATCTCTGTTTGATGTGAGATCATATCAAAGGCCTTGCAGAACTTCAGTTCTTCCCTTGTCAACTGATACGGTCACTCCTACGCAGGAGGCCATTAGATTGATCAGGTACAATTTACCCTTGGTGAAGCTGTGCTGTCTGTTTTAGATCACACACTCAGTGTTCATTAACATAGATTTCAGGAGGATCTGTTCAATGATATTCCCAGCCACAGAGATGAAACTCACTGGTCTGCAGTTCTCTCGGTTTTCCCTTCTATCATTCTTATAATGGGAAAGATGTTTCTTTTTTTGCCTGTCATGACTGCTTAATAGTGATAGAGAATGGCTTGGCAACTACATCAGCCTGTACCTTCAGGACGCTGAGATACATGCTGTCTGGCCCTACAGAGTTGCACAAGTTCCATTTAATCAGGTTGTTTCTAAACTGCTTTTTGCTTACAGTGGGAAGAATTTTGCTCCTTCAGCCCCTGCCCGGAGTTTCAGGGAACAGAAAGATATGAAAAGCCTGACTGACAGTGAAGAATGAAGCAAAGAACTTGTTGATTGTCTCTGCATTGTCCATGCTTGTTGTTGCCAGTTCTTTGTTCTCTTTTATCAGAGGGGCTACACTCTTCTCGGTCTTTCTCTTCTGACTAATGTTTCTGTAGAATTCCTTCTTGTTTTTTACATCCTTCACAGATGCCTTGGATTTCCTAAGTTCACCTCTAAGTATCAGTACATCCCTATACTCTCCCCAGGGCACACATCCCTGCTTCCACTGCCTGTTCATTCCCTTCTCATCCCTTAGTTTGGCCAGCAGGTCCTTACTCAGCCATGAAAATTTCCTGTCTTCCCTGACTTATTTCTTAAATACAGGAATGGAGAGCTCTTGTGTCCTCACAAAGGTATCCTTAAGAGTTGCCAGCTCTGATCAGTTTTTCTGTCCCCAAGGGCAACTTCTGAGGGAATCTCATTCAATAATTCCTCATGTAGCTGGAATTTCATTCCTCTGAAGTTCAGAGTTCTGACTTTCCTCTTTGTATTCCTCAAGAGCATTAACTCAATCATGTTGTGTTCACTACAGCCCAAACAGCTTCCAGTCTTAACCTCTATAATGAGCTTATTTGTATTGCTGATCATCAGGTCCAGTAACATTTCTCGTCTGGTCAGTTTGTCTAATACCTGGGCCAGGAAGTTATCCTTAACATACTCCAGTATTGTTATCCTTAACACACTCCCAAATTGCTTACAGCCTGCTGTGCTGCTTTCTGAAAAGACATCAGAGTGGTTGAAAATCCCCATTAGAATGAGAGCTTGTGAGTGTAATGCTTCTTGTAGCTGAAGCAAGAAGGCCTCATCTACAGGCTCCCCTTGATCAGTTGGCCTACAGCCGACCTTGACCACCAGATGACTTTTATTAGACTCATTCCTAATTTTTACCCATACGCTCTCAACATGTTCACTCTCACCTGTTCACTGGCCTTTTTTTTCAGACATCTCTTTGCAGTCTATCTGTTTCTTAATGTAGAGAGCAATAGTCCGTTCCATTCTTCCCTGCCTATCTTTTCTGAAATTACATTGTTCTCACTGTGTGATTCATCCCACCAAGTTTCTGTGATAGCAACTATGTCATAGTTTTCTAACTGCACCATGGTTTCTAACTACTCCTGCTTGTTTCCTATGCTGTATGCACTGGTGTAGAGACACTTCAGCTGGGCAATCAGCCACATTACCTTCCAAGAGAAGTACATTTTCTTCCACCTCTGAATCTGTTTTAAAGCTCTGCTAATCAGTCCAGCCTGCTTGCTGCCCAGAACATGCTTGCCCTCTCTGGTCAGTTGCTTCACATCTGATGTCAGCATGCCCCGTCTCTGGAAGGTGCATCTGAGACCACAGAATCAAAGAATTGTAGGAGCTGGAAAGGGGTCTCTGGAGATCATTTAGACCAACATCCCTGCTAAAGCAAGTTCCCTAGAGTAGGTTGTTGTCTCATCCTACTCAGCGGGGTGAGAGGAAGACGAAGCTTTGATGCCCCCCCAAATAAGGCAGTTCTGGTCAGCAGGGGTCAGGGAGCGAAGAAGTCAGACAACAATTTAGGGGAACAATACAAAAAAAATTATTGAGCTTTCCAACCACAACTGGTCAACTATCTTGAAGTAAAATTAGTTCCATGGTTTTATGATTTTTGGTTATCAGTATTTCACAACATAACATCATGTAGTGCACTGGGAGTTAAAGAGTTAAAGCTCCAGTTCCGTGGACTACTGATTCCCAGGTACCTGGTCCTCAGAAGAGAAGAACTACACACCCCAGTGGACTTTGTGTTCAGAGGGAAAGATAAAACCGATTGTAAGTCACGAGACGCTCTCTTTTTTCACTGCCTGGGAGTGCATGTTCCCCCGCTGTCCTGCCTTCAATTCTAAGTAAGGCCGTCATTTTTGGACACTCTCTCTTATTTGATTTGATTTATTAGCCTCAATTCCAATTATATTGTATTATATGGTGTTATCTTGCATTCTGATATCATATTTAGTAAATTAACTTTCCTCCTCAGATCGTTGCTGCTGTTCTGGTTTTGGGCCTGTATCCCATCTCCCTACCCTTCCCCTTCTCCCTTCCCCTTTTTTGGCTGGTGGGTCCATGGGCCTGCTGTCCCCCTGTCATGGCCACAGATAGATCTAGAGATAACTCTGTGACAATTAGTCAACTTTCTAACAATAAATGTCATAGATGAAGGGTACTTTGGCATGGGTGTTATTTCCTAGACAACTACTTTGAGGCACATTTAGGCAACAGCTATTAAAAAAAAAAATGAGTCAAAAGAGATCATGAGAGGAAAAAGAGGAAGACTGTGAAACAGAAAGAGGTTTTTCACCACATCTTCAGATGCAACATTGTCTTGAGTTGCAATCCTGATCCATGGGTGGTGAGCTGACTGACAATGTGAAACATGCAAGTTCACCTTTATGCAGTCCAGTTGATCAGAGACCACCCTCAGGGTAGCAACTCCCACGCATCTGCGCAGCTAGGGGTTTCAGAAGATTCAGGGTTTTTTGGATCTTTAGTGGTTGTGCACTCCCCTTCTCAGTAAGTTGTCATAAAAGGAAATGGGTAAAATGGCTCACTGTCCTGCCTCTACAGGACCCAGTCCACCTCCCCCACCACCTTTCTTGAACTCAAGTTGTTCAGTCAAGTTGCCCTTCGGTCCCTTACAGTTGCACAAGGAAGCATCCAGGTGTGTTTTGAATATCTGCATAAAAGTAGATTATACAACTTATCTAGGCAGTTTGTTCCCATGTTCTGTCACCCTCAGTAAAGATTTTCTTAAAGTTCACAGGGAACTTCCTGTGTTCCTGTTTGTGCCCATTGCCCCTTGTCCTGTCTCTGGGCACCCCTGAAAAGAGCCTGGCCCTATCACCTTTACTTCTGCCCTTCAGATATTTATAAGGGTTGATAAGATCCCCTCTCAGAATTCTCCAGGCTAAACAGTCTCAGGCCTCTCACCCTTTCCTCACGAAAGAGATGCTCCAGACCCCTCATCACCTTTGTAGCCCCCTGCTGGATTCTTTCCAGTAGTTCCCTGTCTTTCTTGAACTGTGGAGTCCAGAACTGGACACTGTACTCCAGATGTGGCCTCACCAAGACAGAATAGAGACCTGCTGGCCTTGTTCTTTTTAATGTACCTTAGGATACAATTGGCCTTCTTAGCCAAAACGGCACACTGCTAGTTCATGGTCAGCCCATTATCTACCAAGACACCCAGGTCCTTCTCTTCATAGCTCCTTTACAGCCGGTTACCCTCTAACCTGTTCCTCCCCACATGTCAGACTCTACACTTGCTCTTGTTGAAGCTCATCAGGTTCTTCTGTGCCCTTCCTGGTTCTCCAGTCTGGCCTGGTCTTGCTGAATGGCAGCACAGACATCTGGTGTGTCAGCCACTCCTTCAAGCTTTGCATCACCTGCAAAGTTGCAGAAGGTGGACTCCATTCCCTCATCCAGAATCTTGATGAAGATGTTGAACAAGACTTGGCCCAGTACTGTCCCATGGGAAATATCACTAGTTACAGGCTTCCAACTAGACTCTGCACTGTTGCTCATGACTGAGCTCTGCCAGCCAGCCAGTCCTCAGTCGACCTCAGTGTCCACTGTACTTTCCCCCACTTACTAAGTTTCATTACAAAGCTGTTGTCGGAGACAGTGTCAAAAGCCTCGCTGTAGTCAAGATGTACAACATCCATTGCTCCCCCCTCATCTATCCAGCCAGTAATGACATCATAGAAGGCTACCAGGTTGGCTGAGCAAGATTTTGACTTGGTGGATCCTTGTTGCCTCCTCCTGATAACCTTCTTTTCTTCCACTTGCTTGGAGATGGCATCCAGAACAAGATGCTCCATCACGTTTCCAGGGACGGATGTGAGTCTGATTAGTCTGTAGTTGTCCAGACCCTTGTTCTTACCTTTTCTGAGGACAGGAGTGACACTGGCTATCCTCCTGTCTTCAGGCTTCTCTCTCATTCTCCAATACCTTTCAAGGATGACTGAGAGCGGTTTGGCAATCACTTCTTTAATATTCTCCAGAATCATGGGCGAAGGCTGTTGGGCCTTTAGATTTGTCTGTGGTGATTTTGCCCAGACAGTTTCTGACCAGCTCTCCCTCAACAGGGTGAAAGTCATCCTTTCTCCAGACTCTTATTTCCAGGGTTTGAGATTTCTGAGGGGCAGTCTTATTGGTAAAGACTGAAGCAAACAAGGTATTCAGTATCTCTGCCTTCTCATCATCCCTTGTTACCAGGGCACCCACCCCATTAAACAGCGGATTCACCTTTTCCCTAGACTTCCTTTTGCTATTAACATACTTGAAGAAGCCTTTCTCGTTGTTCTTGATCTCCCTTGCCAGATTTTATTCCAGGCGAGCCTTAACCTTCCTTGTGACATCCCTGACAGTGGTTCTACATTCCTCCCATGTGGCTTGAGTCCTGTTTCACATTCCATAGATTTTCTTCTTCCATTCGAGATTTTCCATGAGCTCCTTGCTCATCCATGTGAGTGGCCTGCTATCTTTGCCTGATTTCTTACTCTTAGGAATGCACTGATCTTGAACTTGGAAGAAGTGATTCTTGAATGCCAACCAACCCTCTTGGGCACCCCTACCTTCTGATGCTCTAGTCCATGGGATATCTCCAAGCAGGTCGCTGAAGAGGTCAGTGTCGGCTCTTCTGAAGCCCAAGGTTGCAACCCTACTTATTGCCTTGTTTCTTCCATGTAAGATCCTGAACTCTACTATCTCACGATTGCTGCATCCCAGACTGCTCCCAGCCATCATATCCCCAGCTAGTCCTTTCTTGTTTGTAAGAACAAGGTCCACCAACACAGCTCTCCTTGTTAGCTCCTCCACCACCTGCATCAGAAAGTTATCTTTAGTGTATTGCAGGAACCTCCTGGACTGTGCGTGCCTGTCTGTGTTTCTTTTCCAACAAATGTCAGAGTGGTTGAAATCCCCCATGAAAACCAATGTTTATGATTGTGGGGCTACTTTCAGCTGTGTGGATACAGCCTCATCAACTTGCTCCTCCTGATCAGGTGGCCTGTGATAAACACCCACACTTATGTCACCCATACTGGCCTGCTCCTTAATTCTCACCAATAAGCTCTACACTTGTTCGTTATTCTTCCCTAGGAAAAGCTTGATAAATTCTAGTTGCTCTCTCACATAAAGAGCAATTCCATCGCCTTGTCTTGCTGACCTACCTTTCCTAAAAGAGACATAACCGTGTCTGAACCCTTCTTTTCCCCTGGCACATCACTCACTTTCTGAGGCATTTTTTTGTGGTAAGACTGACTTATCTAGGAGGCGAGTGATGGGTGTCACCCTGTGGCAGTCAACATCACTTTGTGGACAATTTTACATTTGAAAGCATTTCTTTGAAGATGTTTGCCTTTGAAAGGGAGTGCTCATCTCCCATATCAAGCTGGAGTTATTTGTTCTCAGGCCAAGTCTTCAGCCAGTTAACACTCCTGAGCCCTCCCTTTTCAAGTGAAGACAGGATACAGTTTGGCATCTCCCTGCTTGCTCTTATCTGCTGACTACAGTTTGCAAGGCCTGGAAGACAGGAACAGAGGAGTTCCTGATGAGATCCCAAAGCCAGAAACTATCACTCCAAAAGGAGCTGATTTGACCACTTTGGACTTATAGATAAGTTTGTGTTGTCATTGTTAGAAGTTGTCACCTGAACAACACAACCTCCGACAACCCATCACTACCGTGTCTTAATCTCGCAGTCAGGGATACATATATTAAAAGAACCTCCTCTCCTTCTTATAATTGGAGCAAGGCAAACCATCCATGACAGTATTCCAGTCATGTGAGCTGTGCCACCATGTTCCTGTGATTGCAATGAGATCAACTGCAACCGCACAAAAAAACTCTAGTTCTTTCCATTTTCCCTAAATCAGATCTGCAAGGACAAATAAAGAAGCCATGGATTTTTCCTAAAGTTATCTGAAGACAAAATTTCAACAGTTGGAGATCTGAATTAAATCTTTAAATGAATCTTTAAATTAAAGAATTGCAATACTGGACAAGCCATTAATAATAGTAATCATCTCATATTCTTATATGAAACACTTATAATCCAAACACAGTAAGAGACAGGCTTTTAAAAATCAATAGCATGTACAGAAATCAATAAATAATTATTTTTAATAATGCTGTTTCCATTTAATGGTGCATATTGCAAGGTGATTGACTTTTTTTTCTCATAAAGCAGATTGAAAAAGATGAATTTACAGTTGAATATGAATAATTTTTCCATACTCTCTTGAAAGAAGTATAAACTAGAAACCAAAAGGAAAATGAAATTTATCATTGCCATTGAGAAAAGTTTTTTTGATAATTAATAACTTTTAATAACTAAAAAAAAGGAAAAATATTAAGAGTAGCTTAAAATTAGGTGGAATGTTTTCAAGTTTTCAGTGGTCCTTCAATCACAGAAACATCAGCAAACTTTATTAGAGAGCCAAGTAAAAGACTTTCAGAACACACTTTTGGCCTTAGACTTTACATATCTTTAGAACTAAGATTTCTTATAAGAAGTTTTTCATGGTCTTAAAGGACAAGCTAAGGAAGTTCTGGTTAGAGATAAGGAGATCAGTAAATCTGGTTAGTTTCCGATCGGCACTCCAAAAGATGAAAGCCTGTTCATAGAAGTGTTATAAATTGTTACAAGCATCAACTGAAAGAATTAAGAGGCTAGTAATGAATCTCACTGCATTAAAAAGCTTAGTGGTAGAAAGGCCCATCAGATGATATCATTAAGAACAGCAGCAGCGGATAGCAAAGAAAAATGTTTTAATGCTCAAACATAGGTACCATGAAGGCCTTATAGATTATGCAAAAATGGAAAACATCTTCTGATCCAACGTCATTGCTTATTCTGGTGTTTTCTATGAAGGAAATTATATTAAATCTTCTCAAATAACAATGCATACATGATATACCGTTATAGTAAGATCATTTTTTTAAAAAAAATATTCTAAAATCAAAAAGAAATTTTCTTTTTCTAAATGTTACGAATCCATAACTTATGCTCTATAGCATCTCAATTGCAGTGTTTCAATATGTTTTGTAATAAAATAGTGGAAAATATTTGTTTCAGTCAGAATAAATATAGATAATTTATAGAAAACAATTGTTTCCATACGGTGCTATTATAGGTGCTTCACAATTTAAGCTGGGAGAACTCTGATACATAATTTGCAGTCATATATTTTTTAATAAATGGATTTAAACAGTTTTTTTTCTCTTTCAGTACTGAACTTACTCCTTCCACCATGGAATAAGAAAAGAAAGCAAGCTATCTCCTTTAATCTCTTTGTCATGACTGTACCTGTGGTAAGGAGAAAAATCTGGTTCTCCATAACTGGAAGAAGGCAAAAGAGATCAAAATTCTTCTCAAATTTTCAGCACAAGTTGTTGGATGAATCATGGTGTCCAAGAGTGACAGCTCATTTTCTGTGAGCTCCTGAGGAAGTACATGCTTGTGCTACTCTAAGCTTGAAATGTTAATTAACTAGAATATTTATAGATAAGTTTACAGATAAATGCAGTGAATTTTTTAGCTACTTTGAACCTGTTATGAAGGAAACAGTAAATGGCATAGTCCTGAAGACACTGTGTGAGTGGAATTTGCTCTGACTCCTGCATGAAGTTGGGGGTAAAAATACATCATTCTTGCTTTAACAACTTCCCCTGTTTTCTATCCTACAGCTCTCTTACTATGAAGTTGTAAGAATGTAAGAATTGTGTGGAAACTGTACATTTAAATCCACAATTAAAATATAAATAAATCCACATGGGAAGAAAGAGCTTGTAACTTTTCAAAGAGACAGAATGTTTTTACTGCGGAAATCTAACTGAAAATGAACAAATTTCTTTCACTTCCACCCAGAATTTAAAAACACCACCACCACCACCAAAAACAAACAAACAAACAAACAAATAAAAGAGCTTCATTTAAATGAAAGTGCCTGTACAACCAAATTACACAGTGGCCTATAATCATCTGGCGTGTGGCAGGGAGCTTGGAAATAGATGATCTTTGAGATCCGTTACAACCCAAGCAATTATATTATTCTATGATAATTTCAGAGAGTTTATGACTGTACCTTTTTCTCTCATGAAAATACTTCAAAGTATTGACATTTTTGAAGAATCTAGATTGACTGAAAGAACGGTACTGGAAAATAAATATAGAAATAAATATAAATGAAAGAGATCTTCCATTCAGTCTTAATTTCACTTAGCATGGGGAAGAAGACAGGCATGAGAAAATGCACTTCCTATATTTATTCTGCATTATGTACAGTGTACATTCACATATACTGCGTTTAGCACAGAAATATAGAGGTTAAATTTTTTCGTGATAAGTATGCAACAGTTTCAAAGACTTAAACATACTGCTGATGTACAAGAAGGTGGATGTTACAGTTTCATTTCCTTTTCATCCTGTGCTTCCATTACCTTTTTTTCTTCTCTTTTTCTTTCATTTATTTGCTTTTCCACACTGTAGCATCACCCTAAGAAAATTATTCCTTCCATTTTACCTCAGTGACAGCTGAGTTGTCATTTACAATGAAACACTTATGTCTGTGAAAAGAACCGATAAAGATTTTTTTTCAGTACTAATTTAAAATTCAAAAAAGAGCAATACTCCCAACATAGACAGAGGTCTTCATCTTTTGTTTTCATTTTTTAGAGTATCATACTGAAAATTACCTTTGCAAATGTAAACTTACTGTAATTCTTCCTTTACCATGAAAGAAATGTAAGTGAATGAGTATATATATTCATCTGTATGCAGGCATGCTCTTCTATCAAATCACTACCATTACACCGTCAATCTAAATTACGGCACCTGACATTAAAATTATGTGATTTTGCTTGCATTTTCTCAAAGCATTAGAAATGGGAGATGCAGAATTATTAGCATACAGAACTAATCCTATTTTTGCAAAATATCCATGAAGATAGAAAAGCCATTTTTTAAGAACTAAAACATCTTTTGCTAAATATGTTTTCGTAAAGATGCATAATACATGTACAGAATAGTACCTTAGATTTTTAGATTTTAGGCTTTTTTTTTTTTTCCACTTAGAGCAAAACAAAGTATCTTTTTATTACACAATTAAACTCTCAAAAACAATCCTTAAGTAAGATTTGAACTCATTGTGCTCATGAACTTGAGTACACATGAATTAAGTTGTGAACTGGCAAATGAAAAGATTAGAAAAAAAATCATTGATTTCTCAGACAGTCATAACTGTTACAAATTGAATCACCACTCAGTTAGTCACTCATGATCAAATATGTCAAACCGTCCACTGACAAACTCAGAGGGACATTCTTAATCTCAGTTACTGAGATGAATGTTTTTCAACTCAAAAATGTTTGGTACACTTTTGTTATTTCCCTTCCAATTTAATAGAAGCTGATTTAATAAGCAACTCGCAAACGTGTAGTGCAGTTTTTTTTTATTATTTCCCATCCTTTTCAATGAAAACTGATTTAATAAGCAACTAGCTTTTCTGCCAGCAGAAACCAATCAATGAGAACAATTATAGTATAGCAGTATAACAGGATAAAATGTAAGTATATCATTTTGTTATTATTATGAGATATCAATCAAATTATAGTGTAACAAAGCCTTAAGAGATTCAGTTCCAAAATTGCAACTCAGAATAACAGATGAAATAGGTTGAGAGAAAGCTTCTGGGCCTTTTAAACGATACTCCAGCCCCTGCAATAGAACTTATATGAATTTTCCGATTAAAGATTTCCTGGCATATATGTTCCTCACTCTCCATTTGTGTGTGTGTGTGTGCTGATACACCCTTATTTTTACAGTGTCATTTTTTCCTATGCTCTTTAATATCTTTATCAGTAGCATCAACAGTGGGATAGAGTGCACCCTCAGAAGGTATGCAGATGATGCCAAGCTGTGTGGCGTGGTTGACATGCCCAAGGGATGGGATGACATTCAGAAAGAGGCAGACAGGCTCTAGCAGTGGGCCCAGGAGAACCTCATGAGGTTCAACAAATCCAAATGCAAGGTCTTGTACCTAAGTCACGGCAATCCTAACTATCAAAACAAACTGGGGGACAAAAGGATAGAGCACCACCGTGCCAAAAAGGGCTTCAGGGTACTAGTGGATGACAAGCTGGACATAAGCCAGCAATGTGCCCTCACAGCCCAGAAAGCCAACCATATCCTGGGCTACATCAAAAGAAGCGTGGCCAGCAGGTCAAGGACTGTGATCCTGCCCCTCTACTCTGCGCTGGTGAGACCTCACCTGAAGTACTGCATCCAGATGTGGTGTCCTCAGTACAGGAGACACATGGAGCTGTGAGAACGCGTCCAGAGGAGGGCCTCAAAAATGAACCAAGGGATGGAACTGCCCTCCTACAAAGATAAGCTGAGAGAGCAGAGGCTGTTCAGCCTGGAGGAAGGAAAGCCCCAGAGACACATGACAGTGGCCTTTCAGTATCTAAAGGGGGTCTATAAGAAAGAAAGGGACAGACACTTTAATAGGGTTATGTTGTGACAGAACAAGGGAAAATGGTTTCAAATTTAAAAAGGGAGATTAACATTGGGTATAGGGAAAGCTTCTTTTGCAATGAGGGTAGTAAAGCACTGGAATAGGTTGCCCAGAGAGGTGGTGGAATGTCCCCATGCATAAGACATTCAAGGCCAGGCTGGACCAGGCTCTGAACACCTGGTCATCCCTGTTTGTTGCAGGGGAGTTGACCAGGTGACCCTTAAGCGTCCCTTCCAGCTCAAACAATTTTATGATTGTATGATTTTGTGATACTTACACAAATAACATGATTACTAGATGGTTCAGAAAAATAGGCCCAAATGTGGAGGTGAAATAGGACAATTTGGCTTAATAGAAGGAACTGACTTAATTGTCATGTTAATAATATATTTAATAAATGAAAATGACACTGTTTCTAAGAGTGTTTCTTTTTTTAAAAATATGATTATTTAAAAATAAAAGTACATGGGAATAAAGCTAATTGCTTTTGCTATATGTGAAAAGTTGGCTAAAGGGGTTTTTGAAGAATGTTTTGTAGCAAAGAAGAAAGGAATATAGAGACGAGAGTTTTAAGACGTGAGTCCATAAAATGTGGTTAAGTCAGTTAAAAGTGAAGCTGCCTTACTAGTGATAAGAAACATGAAGACCTATTTTCTAAAGACACTGACAGTTGTCCAACAGTTGCTCCAAAAGCAATGCTTCATATTTTATTATATAGGCCCAGGATGCCAAAGGCAGATGTTGATGGTACAGCAGTAGAGAAAAAGGATATCTTTATTGTCTGATATTCATATTTTTACAAACTCAGTGTTTCTCTCTTAATCTGCAGGGGTTGAATAGGCCAATATAGTCATGATTTTACAAATGTTGTGCAATAAAACTTTTAGAACCACAGTCAGATTAAAAACAGAAGAAAAAAAGAGTAGAATTAGTGAATAAAATGTCAGAGAAACTATGATGTTACAGATAGATGCTCTATAAAATATTTAAAGACAAACCTAGCCTTGTGAACAACTCACTTTTAGCCTAAAAAAATGTAAAAAGAAAAAAAAAAAAGAAAAAAAAAAAAAGAAGCTTGGTTATCTTAACAGCGTATTGTTTTCTACCTGCTACTTACAGGGACTGTTTTCAATCTTGATTCGTGGTTGTTTCAGACACTTATGCACTTCAATCTGTTACTTTTCTTGACAAAACTAATACTCTGTTGCTTTAATCTGGCAAAATTCAACTTGATCAGAGGATGCTACAGAATCTCATGCTCAGAAAAGGCAATACCTCAGAATTTAACATGAAATATCTCAGAATTGTATGACTACTCTCTGCGCTGCTCCTGGTTCGCAAAGGTTCAGAGTCTACAGCTCTAAACTGCTGCTAAGTAGTGGCTCTCTGATTGACCTCATATTGTCTGTTACCCTTTGAATTAAGAGCTAAATGTCATACATATGCAAAACATATAGCAGTACAGGGCACTCGATGTTTTTCTAGACACTTGACCTCATCTTTGTCTAAAGTGATTGATATATTTCTACTTTAGCAAATTCAATTTTAAAAATACAAAGGAAGAAAAGATAATATGGATTTCATTTATACTCTCGTACATAGCAATAATTATCCACAATAATACAGCAAATGTAGCAGAATCCTAATACGAGTGCATATTTATTTGGAAGAGAGTTAGTGTTAATATTGCTAAGTAATAATTTACTTTTTGTTACTATAATATCCTATTCAAGAATAAAAAGCTAAAATTTGCTTTAGATTGCTTGCAATAAAATATTACTAATATCACTGTATTAGTATTATTTGAGATAGAGCAGAAAGATAGCTTTCTACTTGAGCTCTTGATCTGGCAAATATATATTCTGTGAGTAATTTGAAATCAGTGGGGATTCTTACACGCATAAAGCAACTTATATGCATAGGCATTTGTAGGATCAGTCATATTACAGAAGCATAGTCCATTAATTCTTTGTAGATCTGAGCTTCAACCCAGAGAAAATGTTACAGTTGGAACAGATACAGTATTTTTTTTCAATTCTTTCCACATATTTTTCTATCATTTTAAATATCTATTTATAGAAAAGTCTATAATTAAATTGAATGAAAAAACTCTTCTTCTTGAACAACATAACTAAGAGAATTCAATGGGTTAAACAAGATGCAGTTTTATGTTTCAGATTTAAATCCTCTGCCAGCGAATATTAATAATTCTCAGATATTTCTCATTTTATTCATATTTTTTCTGCTTAAAAGATGTCTTTATTAATTGTACATTTCAGAAAAAAAGCAAATCTTCGCAGAAGATCAGCGGATCTTAATATCCCAAAGATTATATCAGTGAATCATGCCATAAAATTAGAAATAAAGATCAATTTCAAGTAGAAAATATTAAAGATGTCATTTTGGTGAGGTATGAACTCACATAATGAGGCAGAATGAACAGTGTGGCAGTATCCCTCATAAAACTGGTTTATCTTAAGAGAATAGATAATTATTTCCGCTTTGTGTTCGTAGTCTATGAATTCCTGAAGTTTGCATCTTTAACGGAAAGAGCATAATATGTTACAGATATGCTTACATTCCCTTAAAATGTAGCATTCCAATCTATGTCTTTCAAATGAAGAACTTACATAATTCAGGAACAATCAAAGCTCACTTCAAAAAATAGGTTTTACATAAAGAGGCTTACAGTTGTTGCTTGATCTTGTAAAGGGCCTAGAAAAACACTTTTTGACTTTCTGTGGCATGCTCGGTACGCTTCGCGACAGTTTCAAGACAAGGTCGTCGCCATGACAACAAATCGAACTCCCATCAGTGAAGTGTGGGATCCTGTGAGAGAAAAGGATAGCCTTGCTTTGTTGACAAACTGGCCTGCTCTTCTGAAAGAAAGTTTTTGCTACAAACTTATTTTTGACGTGTTCATGACACCGGGATAGTGCACCTGTAAACACAGCAAGCAAAAAAGCACGCCTGAGAGGAGCCCAGGTTGTCATCATCATCTCATCTTTGCTGCCTGCTATCTGACGGTTCAAGACTACTACTTCTTGGATGAGTTCTCACCCTGCCCCATCCCTCCTCTGGCACCAGCAGGCCCAGCACTGGAAAATGGATAATTGATTTTTTTTCTCTGTTTATCTCTCATTCTTTCTCCATGTCTGTTTTCTCTTTTTTTTTTTTTTTTCCTCCTGTAAAGTTAAGTAATTATGAAGTTATTTTATTGGTTTTTTTTCTTTTTTAAAGTCATATAATTTAGCCCCACAGTTTAAGAATGATTTAATTGTTATGAGTACCATCCTGTAAAAGTTGTATAGTTTATCCAGACTAAGATAGATTTAATTTTAGAGAGCCAATACTTTGGGGATAATTTTAGTACATAAATTCTCAATAAAACTGATGACTGTGTATGGACTTTTGTATTGTCTGTCGACACAGTCTACTGTCAGCGCTTGGTCCCGTTACAGAATTCCCTCAGTCAGTGTGGCATCAGAATAACAAGTTCTCTTTACTGTGTTTTACACACACCTTATATATCCTTCACTCGTAAGTAGTAAATCCACTCACGGTTAATTATCCTTAAGTTCTTCACAACAACGTAGATAACAAACAAAGGGTTGCTTAACTGTCCCAGAAGTGACCACATTAGCTGTGCATACTAAAGAGTATTCTGTTTACACCTTAGCCCTGTCTCCAGACTCCGGAGGCCTCATAGAGATAAGATCTACCAGAGTCCGTTGAGCTCTTTGTTGTTAAGTCTCCCCCCACAGTCTACCTAGATTTCAGCAAAGCCTCTGACGCTGTCTCCCACAATATTCTTCTGGAGAAGCCGGCAGCCCATGGCTTGGACAGGTACACTCTTTGCTGGGTAAAGAACTGGCTGGAGGGCCAGGGCCCAGAGAGTGGTGGTGAATGGAGTTAAATCCAGCTGGCGACTGGTCACGAGTGGTGTTCCCCAGGGGTCAGTACTGGGGCTTGTCCTGTTCAATATCTTTATTGATGACCTGGATGAGGGCATTGAGTGCACCCTCAGTAAGTCTGCAGATGCCACCAACTTGGGAGGAAGTGTTGATCTGCCTGGGGGTAGGAAGGCCCTACAGAGGGATCCTGGCAGGCTGGATCACTGAGCTGAGGTCAGTAGAATGAAGTTCAACAAGACCAAGTGGCAGGTCCTGCATTTTGGCCACAACAACCCTAGACAATGCTACAGGCCAGTGGAGAGTGGCTGGAAGACTCTGTGGAAGAAACAGATATGGGGGTACTGGTCGATGCTCAGGTGAACGTGAGCCAGCAGTGTGCCCAGGTGGCTAAGAAGGCCAATATATCAGAAATATTATTATATATCAGAAATAGCGTTGCTAACAAGAGCAAGGAAGAGATTGTCTCTCTGTACTCAGCCCTAGTGAGGCCACACCTTGAATATTGTGTTCAGTTTTGGGCCCCTCACAACAAGGAAGACACTGAGGCCCTGGAACATTTCCACAGAAGGGCAATGAAGCCAGTGAGGGGTCTGGAGCACAAGTGCTATGAAATGTGGCTGAGGGAACTAGGATTATTTAGTCTGAAGAAGAGGAGGCTCAGGGGAGATCTTATCACTCTCTACACCTACCTGAAGAGACGTTGTGGTGAGGCGGGGATCAGCCTCTTCTCCTGTGTAAGTATCATAGAATCAAAGAATCACTGAGGTTGGAAAAGACCTCCAAGATCACCCAGTCCAGTCATCCACCTATCATCAATATTTCCCACTAACTCATGTCCCTCAGTACGGCATCCAAACATCCAAATGTTTCTTGAATGTACCAATAGGTCTAGAGGGAATGGCCTCAAGTTGTGCCAGGGGAGATTCAGGTTGGATGTTAGCAAAAATTACTTTCCTGAAAGAGTGGTTAGGCACTGGAACAGGATACCTAGTGAGGTAGCTGAGCCACTGTCCCTGGAGATGTTTAATGAAAGGATAAATGTTGTAACTGGGGACATGACTGAGTGGGCAATATTGGTGGTAGGTGGACATCTGGACTGGATGACCTTGGAATTCTTTTCCGACCTCGGTGACTCTATGACTATATAGTTTTAATCTAATCAGTGGTATTTGCTAACTTAGTCACCTCTTCCTTCTTGTTACTGACAAGACACGATAGATCTGAATGGTAGAAGAAGAGAGTGTAGTAGTGATTTAACACTGAGTACATTAGCACCACCATAATTCTCTCACTCTCACTCCTCAAAAGACCAAGGGGAGAAAATATGATGAAAAAAAGAGGTCATAAGTTGAGATAAGGACAGGGAGATCACTCAACAACTACCATCACAGGCAAAACAGACAGTATAAGGGAATTTAATCAATTGCCTACTAGTAACAGACTAAAGCAGTGAGAACTGAAAGCAACCTACAATCACCCTCCCCGCTTATCCACTTCCTTACAACTCTTCCCTCTGTGCAGCGCAAGGGAAGACAATGGGGTACTGGGGTCATGGTCAGTTCATCACTTCACCATCTGTCACTCCATCTTCCCTCTCTTCCCCTACTCCAGCATGAGGTCCCTCCCACGGATGCCATCCTTCCCCACCTGATTCCGCGGGCTCTCCCAGCACCGCTCCGACACGGCTCCGAACCGCAGGGCCCACTCTTCGGGCGCCACTCCGGCGGTGCCCACGGGCTTCTGGGGGATGGCCCGCTCCTCTGTAGCCTCTCCTGGGCTGCAGGGAGCAGCTGCCCTGTGCCGGGAGCGTCTCCCGCACTCCTCCTCCGCGGAGCCGGGTGCCTGCAGTGCTGCCACTCTCGCGCGTCTCATCCCTCTGTCCCGGCTGCTGTCGGGCAGCGGTTTCTCTCTCTTCCATCCGCTCTTCCAGAGCACACCCGGTGTCGCCCACGGCTGAGCTGTGGCAGCAGCGTGGCCCTGTTGGAGCGGCTGGAGCGGCGCTGCTCTCACACAGGGCACTGAGGTACTCCGTAAGCAGAGATCACTCTTGCAACCAAAACTTTGTCATGTATAACCCCATATAGATCTCAAGAGAGGAAGTAATGAATCTTTGAAGAACAAAAAAGATAAAACTGTCAAATCATGAAAATCCACCTGGCTGGCCAGGATCCAGAGAAGTGAATGCTGTTGGAAAAAATTTGCCGCTGCTGCTGCTGGTGATGATGATGATGCTATAATGGATATAACAGCAAGTTTCCTAATGTCCAGCAATACCTAGAACAGACATAAAGTGGAAGGTCCAGCAGATAATGACGCACACACAAAAATAGCAACAAAAATAATTGAGAGAGATGAAGTGGGAAAATTGGTGAAGAAAGAACAAAAAAAATCAAGAAAGTTTGGAATGAAATTTTAAAAAATCAACTCTGAAAACGTGTCACTGAAAGGATCTTAAATTTGTAAGTAATTCAGATCATATTAAAACTGATGCAAATTCAGAGGTCGGTTAACCGTGAAATTATATCACAGATATGTACTATATAAAATCTAAATGTATTCATAAATAAATTTTTAACCTCACATATCAAAAGTAATAATACTATTTTTACTTATTTTTCCACAAGAGTTCTTCTGTATTGATTATGGTAGTTAGTCTATAATTCATAATACTACATTAATGTATCACACATCACCTGATCTATCTTAACAGGCATTTAGCAATTAAAAATCCAATTTACTTTTGTGTTTTACAGCTGCTACATCTAACTTCATGTTTACTAAGTAACAGCTGGTTGAATTTCTTTTACATCTGCTGAACAGTACTGCTCTCAACTCTGAACTCAGGATTCTGCTCTGGTGATTGGACAAACTTCTCCTCTCGTAATGTACTAGTGCAATGTAGTGTGTGAGGTTTTAAAAATAATTTTGGTACCTGGAGGGCTGCTTGAAACTTCATGCCTCTCTGTTCCCAGTTCATGCTAGAAACTGCATCTATTCTCAAAAGCAGATTAACAGCTGTCCTTCTCTCATGGATGGCATCATTGATCATTGATCTTTCCTACTGTAAGATTTTAAGTTCATCTTACACTGTTCCTTCCATTTACTGAGTTGTTGAAAATCTAACTGAATAATTATGTTTTTAATCAGCCAAGTATCTAGCTTATGACTAGAAGGACAATTGTGTTTCAATGCTTAGTTTACCTGAGTACAGAATTCTTATTTTGTATTATAGTCAGAAAGTCATAACACAAACATTTATTTTTACTTGTTTAGTTATGTTCTTCTACAATCACAGGAACACAGAATTGTAAGAGTTGGAAGAGACCTCTGGAGATCACTGTGTCCAACCCCCTGCTAGAGCAGGTTCACTGGAGTCAGTTGCATGGGAAAGTGTCCAAGTGGGTTTTTAATATCTTCCCATGTTCCAATTTGTGCCCATTGCCCCTTGTTCTGACACTGCATGTCAACAAAAAGAGCCTGGACCCAACCACTTGGCACTCACCCTTTAGATACTTATAAGTATTGATGAGATCCCCTCTCAGACTTCTCCAGGCTAAACATTTCTAGGTCTTTCCTCATGAGAGAGTTGTTCCAGGCCCCTCAACATCCCTGTAGCCCTCTGCTGGCTTATCTCCAGTAGTTTGCCATCTTTCTTCAACTGCAGAGCCCAGAACTGGACACAGTACTCTAGATGTGGCCTCACCAAAGCAGAGTAGAGGGGGAGGAGTATCTCCTTGACCTACTGGCTCAGGATACAATTGGTCTTCATACCCATGAGGACATGCTGCTGGCTCATGGTCAACCTTGTGCGCACCAGGACACCCAAGTCCTTCTCTTCATAGCTTCTTTCCAGCATGTTGTACCCTAACCTGTACTGTTGCATGTGGTTGTTCCTCCCTACATGTCGGACTCCATAGTTGCCCTTGTAGAACCTTCCCATCAGGTTCCTCCCTGCCCAACTCTCCAGCCTGTGCAGGTCTGGCTGAACGGCAGTACAGACTTCTGGTATGTCAGCTACTCCTCCCAGCTTTGTATCATCAGATCTGCTGAGGGTACAGTCTACCCCTTCATCCAGGTCATTGATGGATGTGTTAAACAAGACTAGAAGGTATTTTACCAACCAAAGTTAAGATAAAGGCAGTATTCTACACATTTACTGAGCAACATTAGATTATATAGATACTTGCATTATCTGTAGCAAAATCAATTGTTCTATCACATACTTTATAAAAGCTGTATCAACAGAATAATAAACATTGAAGCATGGCACTGGTAGAAGAAAGCACTCACTTTTGCATTGGTTGATATGTTGTTGGTAATAAAATGTTTGGACGTATTAGTGATAATGGCACACAATATGCAGCTAAAATACATTCTCAATTACTTAACTAAGGTAAATTCTACTCCTTAAAATTTCAATCATTAATATACGTGTAACATTTGTTGTGTTTTTTAAAACCTAACATTTAAACAGTACCATGAGCGAAATCCATAGGACAAGTTAATTTTGTCAGTAGATGCTTGATGTTTTGTATTCCTTTATGAGAGAGATAAGGGATATGTAGTTGAAAATAATAGCTAAATTCATACATAGTGCATTTGAATGAATATTGACAATGCATGTAAAGACAGAAAGAGATTGGTAGGAAAAGGCAACAATCTCCAAAGGATCAAGAAACCTATATGTAAAGTTATTCAAGTCTCTGCTGGCCTGCTTTGCAATTTGAAAGTCACTTTTCTTCTTTCCTGCAGCTCTTGTCACTTGGCCATGCTTCAGCTGCTTAAGTAAAAGCCATTTCAGTCTCCCTAGGGTACTACTCTGGGCTTCCAGAAAGGACATGGTTATGACAAGAGCTAGGTAAAAACTGTCAGTTCCACAGTGATATCTTAGATACACCAACATGTCTAAATGGCACCTATATCAAGGCAACTGCACGGAGACTTGGTTTTGTTTGAGATTCCTTTGTATGGCTACAGCAATTACTATAATGCACAACACGATAGAATGTACTCAAAAGGTATATTGGAAAGAATTAATAAAAACCCTGAAGACACAGAAAAGCTTCTAATAACATAAACGTGTTTTTTTTCTTTTTTTTTTTTTTTTCTGCAAAGTAGCTTCCTTTTACTGCTAGTGACATCCTATACTCTAAGATATGCACTAAAATGAAAGGAGATTAAGTCTCTTCTTTGTACACAGGAAATAACTAACTTCCATAAATATACATTTTCTGCTGTAATGGTGTGGCAGAAGAGGATAAACTGACATTTTATCCATAAAGATTTTTGTCTTTTTCTTGTGATTTTGTTACATAAAATACTAATGAGAAAAATAATCATCAGAAAGTAATCTAACTTGAAAATGATTTCTTTTTAGGCACACCTCCTGCTATGTGGGCACTCTCCAGGATCTTATTATTCTAGAATTGCTCATTTTTCCTTATAGCAGGGCTTCACTCACAAACTGTTGGTCTTTTCATTAAGCATAAGCTATCACTATTATATCACTCTGTGTTTGGAACAATTTTCCCCCTACCCCCACACCATGACTCTCTTATTTCCAAAGCCATTGATGTCGTTCTCCAAAGAATTTATCACAAAAGGATATTATTATATATCAATATAGTCACATAAGTTCACAGAATCGGAGAATCGTAGGGGTTGGAAGTGACTTCTGGAGGTCATCTAGTCTAACTGCCCTGCTAAAGCTGGTTCCCTAGAGTATGTTGCACAGGAAAGCTCTCAGGTAGGTTTTGAATATCTGTACAGAAGGAGATGCTGTAATCTGTCTGGGCAGCTTGTTCCAGTGCCCTGTCACCCTCAAAGTAAAGAATTTTTTCCTCATGTTTGTATGGAACTTCCTATGTTCCAGTTTGTGCCCACTGCTCCTTGTCCTGTCATTGTGCACCACTGAAAGAATCTTGCGCCATTATTTTGATATCTGCCCTTCAGATATTTCATAGAATCATAGAAGCATTAAGATTGGAAAAGACCACAAAGATCATCTTGTCCAAACAACAAGCATTATATAAGCTTATAAGCATTGTTAAGAACTCCTCACAGGCTTTTCTTCTCCAGGCTAACCAGTTCCATCACTCATCCTTTACACATAAGGGAGATGCTCCACACCCCTAATCATCTTTGTGGCCCTCTGATGGACTCTCTCCAGTAGTTTTGTCTTTCTTGAACTGTGGAGCCCAGAACTAGATGTGGCTACACCAGAGCAGAGTAGAGGGGGAGGATAACATCCCCCAACCTGCTGGCCATACTTCTTTTTTTCTTGTTAGATCAAGAATGTAGCCTTTAAGGCTTGGAGAGTTATGAAGGAAAAGAGAACAGTTAGTTCTGCAGTCTCAAGACTTACAAGGGGATACTTCTTGATCTGAGAAGTGACAATAGTAGCATCTCTATTACTATTTTAACATTTGAAATGATTTAGAATGTACATATTAGCTTTTTGTCCAGTGTTCTATGGCAATCAGACAACTCTGAAAAAAAAGGAATTTCATTCTGACAGTACACAGACTCAATGGTCCTTCAAAAAGCATTCATAATTAGTGCTTTCTTTGAAAAAGAAGCTCTTCCAGGCAATCAAAGCTGCATTTTCATTTTCCATATCTTCTTATTCAAGATCTTAGATAAATACAGAAAGAAAATAAAATGTTACAATACAGAAACACAGATATATGCAATGTTACACTGTGAATCTTCAAAGTTTTATACGGGTATGGCAGGAGTGGACTTGTTTTTCTGACTTGTAGTCTCTTATCTTTTTCCACAGCATTATCCACAGGGCTCTGTCTTACTAATCTAACTATACGGCTCATTAATATTCTATGATGCTATGATATTACTAAGCACATAGTTTTATTCCCTTTTTAGCCCAAGTAGTTTCTACTTCTTTATTTATGACTCTATATGCTGTGTACTACCACATTGTGTCTCTTGCCAAAACATCTGTCTCAAAGTGCAAAAGCTATCATACTGTGAAATTTTAGTCCTGCTCTGTACCTAAGGTAAGTGAATTTGTTTTTGTAGAATAGCTTACTCTATGGGAACTGATGAGTCATGGCCTGAACCACTGATTGAGCACCTGGAGGAAAGACCCAGTCAGCCCTGGGAGCACAGGTGAAGGCAAGCCTGGCTCCACCCTTCTTAGGCCTCATTTAAGGGCTGACTGCCCCTGAGGAAGGATCTCTTCCTGGAGATCCTTCCTTGGTGGGAGCCTTTCCCTGTGAGCCCAAAATCTTCTCATCTGGGTGAGTGCTGTATTTTCCTTCCACCTTTTTGTAACGCTATTTCCATCACGTTGGTCGTTCCATCACGATTGCTCCGCCACTGCTACGGTCGTTCCGATCGCTCCGCCACCGCTACACTTATGAAGAGGAAAAAATCTAGGGGTAAATTCATAAAGCCGAATCTGACAGGAGTTGTAAGACAAGGCATTTTTAAACTAACGTTTAGGAGTTTACATTTCTTTTTTTTTTTTTTAAGAACTGTTTTGTGGTTTAACCTGCCAGGCAGCTAAGCAATACACAGCCATTCTCTCCCCATCCCTCCTCCTAGGGGGATGAAGAAGTGAATCGAGAAAAATGTGGAAAGTGTTGGTTGAGAGAAAAACTATTTACCATGATAGAAAAAAAGAGAGAAATACTAGTAATAAATATATGCATATACATTTATATATATAAAGAAATAAATCATGAACATCACTTGTTTATATTTGTATACATAAATAAACATTTATATATGTCACACAATGTGGAACATCTCTTTGGTCAGACTAGGTCACAAAACGTACTTAATTCTGTGTAGCATTATTGAACAAAAACTAAAACATTGGTATGTTACCAACATTTTCTTATTTTCCTAAAGCCAGAACATACCATCATACCAGACACATTGAAGAAAATCACTTCTGTCCTGGCTGAAATCTGGATCTGCTCACATATTGAGCTTTCAGGTCAACAGTTGCTAAACCAACATTAGATTTCTGGAGGATAAGTTATATAAAAAGACATCCTCAGCTCATATTTTTGTACCTGTTGTTGTTAGCCACAGATATTTAAGGAGATACTTTCCTGTCTATATTGAAATGCCTCACACAGAGAGTCACAAAACACAAAGACAGGATTAGAATCATAGAATAGTTTGGGTTGGAAAGGGACCTTTAAGATCATCTAGTTCCAACCCCTTCTATAGGCCAGAAACCTCTCTAGACCAGGTTTTTCAAAGCCCTATCCAGCCTGGCCTTGAATGCTTCCAGGGAGGGGGCCTTCACAACCTCACTGGGCAACCTGTTCATGTGTCTGACCACCCTCACAGTAAAGAATTTCTTCCAAATATCTAGTCTTAATCTACCCTCTTCCAGTTTAAAACCATTTCCCCTCATTCTGTTGCTACCTGCCATTATACGAAGTTCCTCCCCAGCTTTCCTATAGAACCCTTTCAGGTACTGGAAGGCCCCTGTAAGAACTCCTTGGAGCCTTCTCTTCTCCAGGCTGAAGAGCCTCAGCTCTTTCAGCCTGTCCTTGTAGGGGAGGTGCTCCAGCCCTCTGATTATCTTTGTGGCCCTCCTCTGGACCTGCTCCAACAACTCCATGTCCTTCTTGTGCTGGTGGCTCCAGAACTGGACACAGTACTCCTGGTGGGGTCTCATGAGATTGATCTCTAATTTCATTCATTCTTTTATGTGGACAATTATAATATAGTTGAAAGTTACCTAAATAAACACTGATTCTTAGAAACCACATTAATTCTCAGAATTCTGTCAGCACACAAATTGGTGTATTGTTTGCAACTACTTATTCTTTTTATTTTCATAGGCTGTGTAGGTCTTCAGATAGCATGAATGTAGAAGTGTTCTGTCAAAAACCGAGTGTACTTGACTCCAGTAGGTTTCGACACTTAAGTAGTTAAATTTAAGCTAATCATCTTCTCACAGGCTTGAGACTGAAGACCACACAGCTGTATCACATCTTTCCTACTGCATTTTTACTGTATTCTTTTCCACTGCCATTTTGTCAAATCATGCTTGAAAATAATGACGGGTATAGCGGTCTTCTGACTGTATGTTCTGAAGTTATCAAACTTGAGAAACAGATATTAAACACAAATAGATTATCAATTTACATATTTCTGTTCATTGTTGCTTAGATGCGTTTCTTAGAGAAGAGTCAAATATGCTCTAAATAGAACCATATTTGCACAAAAGTGTTAAGTGATTAATGCTGTGAATTGTAGGTGAGAATAATAGTGGAAAAGAAACTATTGAGTCAAATAAATGAGCATACAGAGACACTAATTGGTGAGGACAGGGAGGGTGTGAGATTTTTTAACTGATGATCATTAATATTTGATTTTATGGATGAGAAGCAAACAAGAATAAAATAGCTTAGTTTATACACAAATTTCTCTTAATATATGCAGGGTTCTTATGGGTGGTGAATTCCCAGTGGCAATTCTACATAGCGGCAGAAAATTAGCAAATGCTTGTTCTGTTTTACATAGGATGCGTTCAGACCAAGCAAAATGCCAAACAAAACAAAAAAACCCCACACATTAGTTCTTCCTGGAAGTCACAGAAACACAAGGAGAAAACAGTCAACTCAAAAGAGATTCTATTTAAGATATACGCATCCTGTCAAATGACTGTCTCAAGAGGTGAGAATGTACAGTCTATATCAAACCATGGAATGACAGAATTACAGAAATGCTGAGATTGAAAGGGATCTCTGGAGGTCATCTATTTCAAACCCTATGATCAGGCAAGACCACCTTGGCACAGGTTGCCTGGGTCCCAGACACTTCTGAAGATCTTCAAGGAGAGACTTCACAAACTCTCTAGGCAACTAATGCTCAGTCACTTACCCAATAAAGAATTGATTTTCAGAGGGAACCTCCTGTGTTCCAGTTTGTCCCTATTGCCTCTTGTTCTGGCAATGAGCACCACTGAAAAGAGCCTGGCTCCGTCTTGTTTTTACCTTCCCTTCAGATATTTATATATATCTATGTGTGTCAACAGTTTACGGGCTGGTTTGGTCCAGTTCCATGACTAATGGGGCCGAGGGGACCGAAGCGTCCAAAGACCAAAGGCCTTACACTAAGTAAGCTGAGGAAATATGGCTAGGAGCACCTGGAGCAGAGATGAGCTGGAAGGTCGAAAAAGGGGATGTCTCGTGATCTGTGAACAGTTTTATCTTTCCCTCTGAGAAGAAAATGGGAACAGAACTATGCAAAGTCCTCTGGGATATGTAGTTCTTTTTCTCTTCTATCAACAATCCATGGAACTGGAACATTAACTCTTTAACTCCCAGTGTACCACATTATGTTATGGTATGGAATACTGAAAACAAAAATCATAAAACCATGACAGTATGGTTCCCCTCCTCTACTCCAGGCTGAGCAGTCCTGTCTTGCAGCCTTTCCTGACAGGGAAGATGTCATCCTCAGTCATCCTTTGTAAGTATCTATCCAGTATGTCAGTGTTTACATATTTTTTGAAGTTCTGTCCTCAGTCTCCTAAATTTCAGCAATTATTATGTCCTTGAATGGCCTTTGGGGTTTTTCAGTCACCAAAAACTTTTTTAAATGCTAGTGGTTCATCTTAAAGTCTTGCTGCAACTGAATCAACCCTTGTCTGGCTTCTGAAATGGAAGAAGTGCAAATAAGCTTTCTATCATTCCCTAGTTCAGACTGAATGGTTAACTGTGTGAAGAACCAACTTTTTGCTAGAAAAGTTGTTGGCAGTTACCATAATGGAAAAAGGGATTATTGCTATTGTCTTTCTTTCTTAAGTGGAAGTAACCTATGTAGGCTAGATTATCAATTTTCAAATTTAGTAGAAAGAGAAGATTCTCTGGGGCATAATGAGTATCAGATTCTTCTTCTTTTGCCTTATTGTTAGTTAGGGAGTTTGTCAATCAGAGAAGCTTCTGTAAGTTGATGGTGAAAGAGGTGTCACATATTGCAAATGATCACACTGCAAGAATCACTATCAGTTCTGGTGAGTTATGCACCAGTGTTTTGTGCATATGAAACACCTAACAGCAGCTCCTCTCAGGGGAAGGAATTTGCTGAAAAAAATAAAAGGACACCATTTTTTTCAAGGATATGAATGAATTGCTTTCATTTAGCTCATAATTTATACCAGTGTTATAAGTAAAAGAAAAACTTTATGTATGTACATTATTTATCAATTTACTTTGTAAAAACAGAATATATGCAGTATATATATACTGCACTGTACATAAGCAGTGGTCAGATAAAACAATATTTGCTGGCTAAGATCCTTAGATTTAATCCAATAATGTGCATTTTACTGACCAGTTCATAAAAAAGAATCTCACAATGGATTATTGAGCTGAGAATTTTTGTTAGAAGTGAATAAAAAAATGTATTAACTTCTGAAAATGTGTTTTGTAGCGTAGTGTTTTGTAGCGGGGTGGTGGTGTGCGTTTTGTAGCGGGGTGGTGGTGTGCGTTTTGTAGCGGGGTGGTGGTGTGCGTTTTGTAGCGGGGTGGTGGTGTGCGTTTTGTAGCGGGGTGTTTTGTTTTTATGAGTCAGGATTACCTGTTCTACTTTGAAATTATTCATTTAAAAAATAGGAAATAACCCAAAAGAATGTAAACCAACAGACAGAAAGTGTTACCTCAGTGTACAGAATGTGAATTTGAGATGTGGAAGTCCTAAATGACATCACAGATGAAAACACACATGTTGACATAAACTGAAACAACTAACAAAAGCCAATGAGTCCTGATCCTAGAGTAGTCTGGCACTGGCAAAAAATAAAAAGTCAAGATTCCTTATCTGCTAAATGCAGGTTTGGAATTTAAGCATTTCTAATACATGCCCTAAGTTACTGAACACTACTTAACTGGGTATAGCTCCCTGTCAGAAATTTCAGTATAGTTGATATTTATATGGGAAGTTTTAATTTTGACATCTTCTAGGAATATGAATAATGATCTAGTCTAGTTTTTGACTTTGGGGCAAGTTATCCTTATTTCACAGAGACCGTGACTTCATTTGTGTGAGTACAGGCTTGAAAATGTTATATTAAAATATTAAAAATATTACAAACACTTTTTTAATTAATTGACATTATACTATCTTAATTATTGCAGTAGATTAAGAAATTACACAAATTTGTTTAATGACTATCTTCTCTGATTTTTCTGGTATACTACATTCAGTTGAAATGACCATTCTCTTGTTTAACTTGGGAAACTAAGCAAAAATCTTTTCTAACTATATCTACAATGTTGAAAAAGATTGGAAAAGATATTCTATTTCAAGAAATCTTTTATGAGATGTCTGTGATGACAGATGGCTGAAAGTTAAGGCATGCAATAAGACATCAGGTATTTGCTTGAAGTTGCCAAGCTGTTAGTCTTTCTTCACCACGGAAGAGTAGTTTGTGTTTTGTATTTAGTAAATTGTCAGCTTTTCATGCATTTCAAATTGCTTACTGAAATTTCCTTTACTAATAATTAAATCTAACTCAGATGCAACAGTCTCTGATAAAATACTGTTAACTAATTCACATGTGCTTTGCTTCTATCTGTCTGCTAATCCAGGCATGTCTAACCCATGCCCCACAGAACGCATTTGGCCTGGCCCAGTCTGTCCTGCAGCTTCCTCCTGCCTCGCACCATCATGGAGGTGGCTTTTCGCTGTCAAGCAGCCCAACCTGGCCCCAGACATACATCCATTGCTCAGGAGCAACCAAACTATCAATGTGCTATTAACGCCATCTGGGTTGAAACCAGAACAAATGGAGGACGCGGTGCATTGCTAACTCAAGTTATTGCAAATAATCGTACGCAGTTTGATACATTGGCTAAACAACAAAATAAGTAGCCTGGCTTTCCACACTGATAAAGGAATTTGAGAATAAGTTTCAAAATTTCTGAAAAAAAACCATCAATTTTTTTCGTTGACCTAAACATATTAACTGTGAAATTTCAAATGGAATGTATAGGTTGCAATCAGATATTCAACTCAAATAAATATTTCATCATCTCTCTTTACCAGAATTTTATAAGCCCTGCCTTAACAGAGAAAAACATCCCTCACTTCACAATTGTTCCTTATTCATATAATGGTTTTTGGCATTATGTACATTTATGAAAGGCTGTTTTGAAGGATGAAGTACAGGAAGAGTAAAATTTCATCAAAATCAAAGAAGAAGTTACAATGAAGAAGTTCAGTTCTAGCCTGTTGTGCATATGTTACCTGAACTTTATTTCTCCATCTACTCTACTTTTTGGTGTCCCCAAAATATCAGTTTTTGCACAGTATTGTTAAAGTAACTTGTTTTAAATAGGAATTACCTCCATTTTATGACAAAATTTCAGGAGCACAGACCAACCTCAGTCACATGATGATGTATGTGACTTTTATGCCCTGTTTGTCATATGACTCAAAAGAGGCTTAACCTTTCATGTTGTCAGCACGATGATGTGGTATTTTAATTAACTGCTTTAAATTAACCATTCACAAATATACAAACATTGATTTGGAAACAAAGAGAAGGATGGTTGTTTTTTTTTTTTTTTTTCTGCTGATTTCATCTTATAATAATGTGACTGAAAGTCTTGCAGACATTCCAAGAAATCCTGTCTCCAACTGTATTCATTGTGTGAATGAACAAGAAGCACCATTCTCATCTACAACTGCAATGTCTCAGGTTCAATTATTTCCATAGCTGCTTGAGTTCTGCTCTCCCACATTTTCCCTTGAGTAAAATAGGGCATTTATGGGTTCACTGTGTATGTTTTCTACAAGCATACCTGTTTCATTTCACTGTCTAAGGCTTCCTCTTTTTCTGGCCTCCTAGCCCTCTGCTTTACATGTTGTTGCTATGTAGCTGACATGTACACTATTAGCATACTCTTAACAATTACTTTACCAATAGAAAAAAAAGAAATTGGAAAAACCTTTTATTATATTTTTAAAATTATCAGCGTAGAGTGGATTTCCTGGCTTTTTGTTGCACCAAAATAAATGTCAGAATGACTATCTCAATTAAATATGCAAATATCCACATAGTCATGAAATACTAGTCAAGCCACATTGTTTAAGAAATACATTCCTTTTTTTTTAAGGAAAAAACTATATCTTTTCAATTTAAGTGTACACCTAATTTTCAAGTACCTGTAGCACACGTTTTGATGAGGAGAGTTCTGGGGAAGCGAGCTGTCTGGACAAGTTACCAAAGCTTTAAACTACATTCAGTGGAGGATTGGAGTGGAGTTCTGTGTGACAGACAAGGGCCAATGAACGCTGCTTCTTTAAGGAAACAGCAAGGAAAAAAAAAAATCTCAGAAGTGTCCCAAAGGATTTAAAGAGGGCTTCTCTAAAAAAGGTAACACTGCCAGTAGCCCGGCTGAAACACCTGCACACCAATGCACACAGCCTGGGAAATAAGCAGGAGAAGCTGGAAGTGATGGCACAGTTAGAAAACTATGACCTAATTGCAATCACAGAAACATGGTGAGGTGATTCATGTGACTGGACCATGATGACTGAGGGCAATAAGCTTTTCAGAAGAGACAAGCAGTGAAGGAGGAGCAAGGGATTGCCTTCTATTCTAAGATGTGGATAGAGTGCTCTGAGAAGAGCTGCTTCTGAGAAACAGCCAGTGAACAGTTTGAGAGCTTGTGGGTTAAAATTAGGACCTGGACCAATAAAGGACCTGTGGTGGTTTGGATCCACTACAGGCCACTTGATCAATGGGAGCCTGTGAATGAGGCCTTCTTGCTTCAGCTACAAGAAACATCTCAATTACAGGCTACCATCTTGTGAGGTTTCTTTAGTTTTAGGAGTTTACATGAGTAGTCTACTTTATTAATGAAAGATACAACAGAGAAAAAAAAATCTGGAAGAGAAAAAAATCCATATTATTTAGATTTTATTTGTGCACATCCAAAACACAGAAAAACAAGTAATGGCAAACATAATTTCCTTGTTTTCAGTATTTTATTCCTTTTAACTCTGAAATGGTTTCCAGTGTTAGTTATTATTCGTATCAATAGAGAACATTTCAAGCATAATATAGAGTCCACTGGTAAAAGTAATACGAAGTATATACCAAAACACAGAGGTGGACACTGTAGCTCTTTCTTAGTAGCTCAGGTTTAAGTAAGTTCCTTCAAACAAGACATTATTATAAAAGCATGAAATTATGGAGTCATACACAGCACTAGAGATTTCTTTGTATATGCAACTGATTAATATTTGCTGTATCAGTGTTCTAAATCTCAAACCATCCCAATATTGATCTCTGTTCATCTTCTATGTGTATGTTATATGCAAATCCATACAATTTGAGATAGCTTTACTTCTAACTGTGCTCTTCCAGCTTTAGCAGCTGCTATTGCCCAGAAATCCACTGATGACTTCACAGGCATTATAGTCACATTTTTATATGACATTAACTGGTAGGAATGATGAAGCAGTGATGACAGTTTAAAACTTTCTGATATTACTGTCAAAGATGTTTCCTTATTTTTTACTGAAAAATACAAGTATTGTCAGGAACCAGTAGAATAAGTTGCAATAAACTATTGTCAAGCTGGAGTTCTTCTCATTCTACTTTATATTTGGAAGAAGAAAAAAAAAAAAAAGGAAAAAAGGAAATAGTAATAATTTATTTGCAATACTGATTTCTGTTTCCAGTTTGGATATTTTCACATTCCACAGACTACCTTATTGTTACTATTATTACAGCCATTTTACAGATTGTTCCTGACATCACAACAAATATAACCAAAACCCCTAAAAAACTCCAAAACAGTGGTGACAAAAATCAACATTATCAACAACAACAAAAAGTAAAGAAAAAAAATCTATTATTTGATTTTCTGAAAGATCTCTTTAAAAATGCAGTGTGTCTGGAGAGATAATACCAACAGCAGAAGAAAAGTAGTAGTCACTTTTGTTTGTAATATTTTTGCACATATTAATTTGTCCTCGTAGTTGAGAATGGTAGCTCACATGATATTTTTTTAGCACCACTGTTAAAAGAAGTATCATACTACCAGCATGCCTATACTTGCTCAAGAGCTGATTATAAAAAAAATAATAATAATAAAAAAGAAAATAATAAAAAAATCCATCTGCTGGTTAATAACTTTTGAAAAGAGAGATTTCTTGAGGTCAGTGTGGCAATGCAGAACTCACCACACAACACTGCAGGAAATAGCCCTCTTCGCTGTGAACTAAGCACTCCAGTCCAGCTTTTTGTCTTGTCTCTAGCTGAGGTCCCTTGCATTCTTCAGTGCAGCTGGAGGGAACAGAGATATGATGCTTATGTGTCTTGAGTGTATAACCACACTCACGAGAGCTGAAACGCGGGCTGAATGTAGTCCTGTATTTCCTGAGTGAGCGCTTCTAAAAGTAGATATGTCTGTACTTCCATTTTCTTTTGAAATAAAAGATCAAGATAGTTTTATGAGAAGATTAGTGTTGTTATAAAGGAGCTGTGATAGCTACCAAAAAATACATGAAGCATCAAGAGATTTTCTAGTCCCCACTGAATGTCAGTAGATATTTAAAATTTTTAATGGATCTGGAGAGCCTTATATGAACACTTGCTCAGAAACCATGGGAGGTTGATGGCCATATGCAGTTAGAATTATATTATTTTAAATAGTGAGACCTTTAATCTGAGCTGAGATTGCAATATATCAAAGTTACAGGCCTACTGCTTTCATACTATAAGAGAATTTTAGGAGTATATTAATCTTATACAGTTTTTTTTTAATTCCATATAAAAGTTTTCACATGACATCAGGTAAAATCCTAACAAAAAAATAAACCACTTCCTTCAGCTCACTTGCAGTTTTGATTCATAGGGAAAATGGGAGAATGGAAAATTAAGAAGGTCAAAGAAATATAGGCCTTCATTTTCCTCAGTGAACTGAATGCTGTTTAGCTGGCTCTTGGAGAACAGGTGTCCTTCTACTTACAGGACATATTCAGCTCCTTGTGTCACAGCTCCATCTGTGGTTTGAATGAAAAGCATTGACAGTGGACATATTTGGGAGAGTACTAGCACATGCATATTCCCAGGCTAAGATGAAAAGTGCATGTAGAAGAACAGTTAGTATATTATCCTGTCTATGTTGTGATGCAGAAGTGGTGTTTGTTGAATCCTCATAGAACAGATAATATATGCTTTTATGGCCCATTGGCCACTCCAGAATATATCTGCACATCTGCAGAGGCTTAGATGTTCATTTGTTACATTTTCCTCTCTTTACCAATGATGTGAAACATTCTGGAGAATTGCAAGCTCTTACTTAAATGTCATCTGATTAGTGCAGACTGGTCTGAGGATGCAATTGCCAGCCTGTCTCCATAACTCCCCCTATGACAGCTGCCAAGCGCAGCAAAAATATGATGGCAGATATCCAAAACACAGTGACATTAGTTGCAATCCTGAAACAATAATGTGTCACAGAACTTATACATCTTATTCATCAGTTCTCCTCAACATTTTGATTTCCCTCTATTTCCAAACAAAATTGCATAGCTGACTCCACCAAATATGTAGTTACTTTAAATGTTTTCATTGCTTTGTTTTTTAGCCAGTGCTTTTTTTTTTTTTCATTAATACGTTTATCATGAATAGAATTCTTATTCAGTTCTCACTCTCGGTGTTTATAAATATTGTGGAATTTTTCTTTATTTATGAACAGTTTGAGTTGAAGGTCATTATATTATTTTCTCATTACTTTGGCAGGAATGTTGGTCACTGCCTTTGTAATACCGGCATTGCAGCTGCCGGTAGCTACCATATTTTGGCCCATATGTCTTGCATGCCAGTGGAGTTTCCACAAAAAAACGTGTAAAAATCTGGATTTTGTTTCATCATTCCTGGGAGAAAAAATTACATCATGAGAGCTCTGTTTTGTTACTGAGCCATTTCACACTGCATGAGAGATAATACAGTATAATACACTATGTACTAGGTATACTGAATTATGTTACTGTGATGTTTGAGGCTGCAAAGATGAATCTTACTGGCTTTTAACAGGGAGCACAGAAAGAACTTCAAATAAGTAGGAGTACAGCAAAAATAAGAGATGATCCATTCATATGTTATGAAGAATAGAATTTGATTTATTCCTCTCGGTTCTTTTCTTTAGTGTGCCAAATCCCAAGTAACATGGCAGTTGTAGATGGAAAAAGTTTGCTTATTTTTCTAAGGATTTCTCTTTTTATTACCAGGACTGAAAAAAGAGTAAGAGTGGAGTGGGAAAGGACACACATACACAGCAAATAATTTATTGGTCTTAGACAGTAAAAGATAATTTTTAAAATTATTAAATTAGATTTCAGAATTGTTTTCAAATAAAACTCTTATATTATTTAGAATACATATTTGCGCTGAGGAATTTGGCTTGCCTGTTGCATGAAACCCATAAAAATGTTGTTTGCATACCGTTGCACCTGTAGGTACTGGCTCTTGGAAAAAAAAGTGAATTTCCCTGCATGCATGCACATCAAATAAGCTTGTGCTGACAACATAATAATACTAGATAAAGCTTTTTAAAATAATATCAATTTTCCACAATATATCCAGCATTGTATGAAACAATCAGGTGCCCTGCAGCATTATTATAAAGCAAGGCAGTTTCTTTTTCTACATTTTCTTTTTAAAAGTTGTAGAGTTCATAAATCGTAACCAAGATATTTTGTCTTCATTCCTCCTTATAGTAAAAAGAAAAAAAAAAAAACTCTTTTTTTTTTTTAGCTTTTGGCTGAGACTTTTCATACCTTCTATTCAAGTTTCCATTAGTTTAAAGTGGTTTTAGCTAGCTGAAGCCATGCATTTCAGTCAATTACTGGGTTTTATCTTGTTGTTATAATAAAAGGCCATTTCTTTCTTAAAATGGTCAATTAAGTACATGAAAATAAATGGAGAGAAGTGTACAATTTGTTAGCAGCACTATCTGGGGTACTGTGGCACTGAAGAAGAAAATATGGTAGTCTTTCTTAATGAATAGAAATGACTTTCATCAGAATAGATGCTGTTTGTTCATATTACTTTTTTCTTTTATTTTGACCACAATTCATAGTTAACTACACAGCAACTGAGTATTTGAAAGCTCTTAAAATATCCACAATGTACTTAACATAGAGCTCTATGTTTTTACTTAACTACTCCATTTGTAGTTGGTATAAAGTACATTACAAAATCAATGGAGACAATTGTTTTCAGTTGAAGAACAGCACCGTAAAGGTTCATTTTTCATCAGAAGCTAATGTGATAGAAGCAACAAACATACAGAGTAGATGATTCAAGTGAAAATTATTCCAAAGTATACAGGAATGTTAAAGCAATGTACGTAGGAAATAAAGAAATATAGAAGTGAGAGAGTACTATTAAGAGTAGAGAAACCTCAGTCCATTCATTCAGGCAGCAAAGTGCTCTAAAATACATAGAAGATAATGATATGGTGGTGCTCTCAAAGTATTTTCATTAATCTCTTGATGACCCTCTTTTAAGGAAAACATCTATCTTGGATGTGTTCAGTATGTCACTCTCTGTGATATTCAGTATAGGGCAGGATCTTTGGTAAATCTTCAGGGGGTCTATGCACACAGGTGTGTATCTTTTATGACAAAGGTTGATTTCCAAAATTCAAGATGTGGAGTAAAAGAGAAAAGAGGTAAGTCTTTTCTGAAGTCTATAAAATCCATCTTCATGAAGATATACTAGAACTGTTCCTCTAAAATATCACTTATTCATAAAATAATTTCAGAATAAAGCTAGAACTTACATCAGTTAATTTTAGCTGTGAAGTAAAGTAATAAGAAAAAGGTCAATTTCAATTTGCATCAAAATTACATATAATAGGAAGGAATTAAAGAATGCTATTAGAACTGATAAAAAAGTCATATTAGCACTGCAAGATTTTAAGAAATAATATTATTTCCAGTGTCTTGAATGAAAAATACTTTTAGCTTTTTTAGCTCTGTAGATACTTTTTTATTATCACTATTTCTTTCCATATTATTATTCTTTCCATAGAATAGCATTTTAGCTTCTTAGCTTTGCAATAGCTTTTGGAGTTATCAGTGTATTTCAGTAATTGTTTCTGATACCTTCTGACTATGGATAATTTCTTCAACTGGACCATTTCTAACAGTATCTAATGCTTCCTTTTTTTTTTTCCTTAAAAAAAAAAAAGAGGAAAAAAAACAACATTAATGACAGCAAAAACCACCTTTTTTAAAATTAGAATGATACAAATGCTAGTATTTTAACAACGTTTCAGATTTTTATTAACTGAAAATAAAAGTGTATATCATACTACAATCTGTACATTTCATACAAAGTACAACGTCTACAAATGCAAGCTATGTTCAGCTTCTAAGAGCACAGTACAGGACTCTGAGTTTCCATAACAGCCACTAAAAAAATTGACATAATTTGTCATAATGGCACAATTACAGGAGAGATCTACAAAACAATTTGAAGATAGCTTACATCCACCTAGATAACCTTCTGCTCCTCTGGCCAGAGAATGATACTTTTGATTTCAGATTAATTAAAACTAAAAGTAAAGGCAGAACCACAGAATTTGGTAAAGCATATTTTAAAATCATCTAAATATATAAGACAATTATGAAGCCTGTAGTATCTGCCATTGAATAAACACGTACATGCCAGGAATATTTATTTAAATGCACATGTATACCAGGAAGTGGTAAAAGCTGAGGATGTCGGCTTTGTAGATGGCTGTCAGAAAATGACATTAGTTACAAGTGCTGGGAGGAGACAGACAAAGGATAACACCTTATATTTGACATTGAAAGAAAACTGACTAGTGGTTCTAGATCATAGTTTTACTTTCAGTGTAATGAATGCATATATTGTAAGTTGTGTTGTTTAGATAATATTTTAAGTACCTTGGTAACAGTAAACAGTGGTTGCTTTAGCATTTCTGGAACAACAGAACTTTCTCCTGCATTTTTTTAAAACATTTTATAAATGTCATCAATTCTATTTAGGGACAGATAATATTTGAAGTAAAAATGTGAGTATTATATCCATGTTCACCTACAGTAAGTTTACCTGACCACTTGTGGTTCTTTATTCAATTCAATTATGAAAATGACAGAACAGTTGCAGCAATTTTGTCTATGGTTTATCACAGCTCAGGCTCTCCCTGCAGTTAAGCTAATGGAGAAAGCATCTGTGATGAAGTTCACCTCCATGTGCATGGAGAGCCCAGAAGCATCAGGCAGTAAGGGAGTGGAGGCCAATGACCAAAAACCAGGCTGCAGGGACATGTGTGCCTGTGGTGACAGCAGCTGGGGAGAACTGAATGCATGTGTCATATACGTATGATTGCTAGTGAGCATGAGGCTGAACAAGATGGTAACTACAATGAAAAACTGAGGAGATGTGTGTCAAAGTGGTCATTAGTGTGGGCTGAATATTGGAGAGCCTGGGGGTTTGAGAGGTGGAGGGATCAAGGACAGCTGCAGCAGTCACACAGACTTCCTAAGATGGACCTCATTTTGCATGTTTGTCATTGTGTACGCAGCTGCTAGGAGATGAGGGGATCCAAGGTCTACAACAAGCGATCCAACACTGCAGGTTGTCAAAGGCCAGTCACTAGAAGGTTCCATAGTGTATGTGAGTGCATGTGTGTGTTTAAGTGCATGTTTTCGTGCTTTCATGAAGGAGTCTAAATACTAGCATCTGTAGTCAACTGAGGACCTCAGAGCCAGCTTTGGAATAGAACAAGGATCCAGGGACAGCTGGCAGGTAGATTTCTTTGTCAATTAGTGAAGTGATCAAAACTGAATGTATATATTAATGTCTGGTTTTTCCTCTCACCTTTCATCCAGATCAGGAAACCAGAAATACGATGAAGCTGTTGACATAATCTGCATTTATGTGAGTGCTCTTTTTGTTTACTGTGTGTGTTTATCTTTGTGACTGGCTGCAAGCATATGCATATACGTACGTAGAATCATAGAATCATAGAATTAGCTAGGTTGGAAAAGACCTACAAGATCACCTAGTCCAACGATCCACCTACCACCAATAACCCCACTAAACCATGTCTCTCAACGCTATATCTAAATGTTTCTTGAACACCTCCAGGGACAGTGACTCAACCACCTCCCTGGGCAGCCCATTCCAGCGCCTGACTGCTCTTTCACAAAAGTAGTGTTTCCTAATGTCCAGAACGTCCAGTACATAGGTCACTCTGAAAGTAATGACTCCGATTTATTTCCATGGAAACTACAACAGGTACAAAGAACACAATAACACTATTTGATAGAGCAAGTTTTCAGCTACAAAACACTATTTGTCAGCATAGTTACCACCATTAGCTATGCATTTTTGCCAGCGATGAACAGGAGCCTGTATTCCATGCTAGTAAAAACCTGCATGGCCATCAGGAACATGACTTGTCTTTCACATCATTGCTGCCACTGCTGAAACACACCACACATCACCTCACTGTGCTTGTATCTACTGTTCGGAGTCTATAAACATTCAGCAAGCATCAGTGAATATCAGTGGGTGTAACTCTTGCTGTATGGAAGAATTCAGTTCCACCCTTTGCTTCATACACACTTCCATGTCAGACACTATTTTGACTGCCCCTCTGTCGTACAGCAACAAAATGTAATGGAGTATTGACGGGAAGGTTCAGCTTCTACTGCCATACAACTAACTTCTGCCTCTGATGTCATAGACCAAAAAAAAAATAAGATAGAAGACATTACTTTCACAGCAGCCTGCAAGATACACATATGTGTACAGGTGTGCCTACTGTGAATACATGCTAATGGGTGAACCTGGGTGTCACGGTTGGGCCCAGTTTGGCCTAGTTCTGTGACGGGGGCAAAGGGACTCATAGACTCCTGCCCCAGGAAAAGGAGGAAGGGAAAACAGCGGCAATGAGCTAAAGGAAAGAAAATTAATTTACTAAAATATAATAGCAGAATGTGAGATAATACAATATAATACGATTGGAATTGAAGCTAATAAATCAATCAGTTAAAATGAGAGAGTTTCCAAAATTGAAATCTTTAATGCTGTAGGTGAGACAGCTCGGAGCACAGAGAGCAATGAGAGAAGCCTTGTGGTTCCCAGTTGGTTTTATTTTTCCCTCCAAATGGAAAATGGAAACGGAAAAATGAAATCTTCTGGGAGCAGTAGTTCATTCTTCTATTCTGAGACCAAGCGATTGGAAATACTGGCAATCCATGGAACTGCAGCATTAACTCTTTAATTCCCAGTGCACTGCATGATGTTATGACGTGGAATACCAATAACAAAGCACAAAACCATGAAACGAGTGACATGGTGCTGAAAATATCTCTATTGGAACACCATTTTTGACAACTCTCAGCATGAAGAACTTTGTGTATGCTCAGGTAAATGAAGCCACCATCATTTGTTTATTAATATCGTATGTCCCTTCCAAATGAACTATATTCAATTCAATTCAATTCTATTCTATTCTATTCTATTCTATTCTGTTCCACTCCACTCCACTCCACTCCACTCCACTCCACTCCACTCCACTCCACTCCACTCCACTCCACTCCATCCTTCTCATGCATAGAATTTCAATAGCATTACATCTATAGGCTTACCGCATATACAAACTTTGACTAGCATAATTATAAAAATATACGTACACCAATAGAAAAACATACTCCAGAGTCTGAAAATTTTGTGTATTGCTGTTATCCATAATTATATCCGGACTTGCAGATGTGGGATCGGGAAAGCCAAGGCACAGAGAGAACTGAACTTGGCAAGGGATGTTAAAAACAATAAGAAGACATTTTACAGGTATATTGGCCAGAAGAAATGGGCCAAAGCTAGTGTACCTCCTTTGGTAAATGCAAAAGGAGAGTTGGCTTTAACATATGTGGAGAAGGCTGATGTACTGAATGAGTTCTTTGCCTTGGTCTTCACTGGCAGCCAGGATTCTAATACTTCTCACCTCCTTGAACTCTGCGTCCCTAAACCTCTAGGTGGGGACTGGGGAAGTAAATCACCCCCCAAAGTAAGGGTAGAGCAAGGCCAAGACCACTTCATGAGACTGAATGCTTACAAGTCTATGGGGCCAGATTACATGCATCCCAGGGTTCTGAAGGAGCTGGCTGAGGTGGTTGCTGAGTCGCTCTCCATCATATTTGAAAAGTCCTGGCTTCACCTCAGGTGAGGTCTGAGGTGACTGGAAAAAGGGAAACGTTACTCCCATTTTTAAGAAAGGGAGCAAGGAGGATTTGGGGAACTATAGGCTGGTGAGTCTCACTTCTGTGGCTGGGAAGCTTGTGGAACAGATCCTCCTGGATGACATGCTAGATCACATGAGAAATGAGCGTGTGATCCGAGACAGCCATCATGGCTTCACCAGGGGAAGGTCATACCTAACCAATCTGGTGGCATTCTATGATGGAGTGACTGCATTGGTGGACAAAGGGAAGGCAGCTGATGTCATTTACTGGGACTTGTGCAAGGCCTTTGACATGGACCCCTACCACATCCTTATCTCCAAGTTGGAGAGAAGTGGATTTCATGGGTGGACCACCCGGTGGATAAGGAATTGGTTGGAAGGCTGCAAAGGACTGGTGCTCTTTAACGTCTTTATCAGTGACATTGATCATCGAATTGAGTGCACCCTCAGCAAGTTTGCTGATGACACCAAGCTGAGTGGTGCGGTTGACAAAATGGAAGGAAAGGATGCTATCTAGAGGGAACTCAGCAGGCTCGAAAGGCGGGCCCTGGTGAATCAAATGAGGTTCAAAACAGCAAAGTGCAAGGTTTTGCTCTTGTGCTGCAGGAATCCTGGGCATATATACAGTCTGGGAGGAACAATCCTTGAGAGTAGCCCTGCAGAGGAGGACCTGAGGGTCCTGCTGGATGAAAAACTTAACATGGGCCAGCAGTATGTTCTTACAGCTCAGAAAACAAATGGATTCCTGGGCTCCATCAGAAGAGGGTTGGCCAGCAGGGAGAGGGAGTTGACTTTCCCTCTCTACTCTGCTCACGTGAGGCTGCATCTGGAGTACTGTATCCAGGTCTGGGGCCCCCAGTACAAGAAAGACAGTGAGCTGTTAGAGAGGGTCCAGAGGAGGGCCACAAAGATGATCAGAGGGCTGGAGACAGGCTGAGGGAGCTTGGCTTGTTCAGCCTGGAGAAGAGAAGGCTGCGGGGTGACCTCACTGCAGCCTTCCAGTACCTAAAGGGAGCCTACAAACAGGAAGGGAGTTGACGCTTTTCAAGGGTAGATAATGGCAGGACAAGGGGAAATGGTTTTAAGTTGAAGGAAGGAAGATTTATGTTGGATATCAGAGGGAAGTTCTTCACTATGAGAGTGGTGAGGTGCTGGAAAAGGCTGCCCAGAGAGGTTGTGGATGCCCCATCCCTGGAGGTGTTCAAGGCCAGGTTGGATGGCCTTGAGCAGCCTGGTCTAGTGCCAGATCTGGAGGGTGGTGGCCCTGCCTGCGGCAGGGGAGTTGGAACTTGATGATCCTTGAGGTCCCTTCCAACCCAAGCCATTCTATGATTCTATGATAATTCTAAGTGAACCACTCTAGTGATAAACACATAATCTCTCTTGGGCATATTAGAAGAATGTACTGTAATGTCATTTGAATTGTTATGCTTTTTAAGGTAGGGGATCAGGGAATTTTTGGTGTGGTAGAACAGAAGGTAAAGCAGAGGGGCTGGGAGCTATAAGACTGTGTCTTCTTTTTATACTACCCAATGCATCACACTATTTGGGTGAATCTACATTTTTATTTTGTCTTAGATAGGAAGACTAGGTATCCTGAAATGTTTTTACATTGCCTTAAGCTGAAGCTGACTGTCACAAAGCCGTTGTTATCAATTGGAATCACTGCTTGCTTCAGACCACAGAACTTATTTTTCCTGCAGCTATGTAAGGCTTTCCTGAACAGGTAGATTTGTCATAACTAAGAATAGTCAGTTCATGAGGCCATAAAATAAATTACTCTTTCCTCAATTATACTTTTACAATGCTGCAGAAATATTCCTCATCTATTAAAGAGATATAATGTCAGGATGTAGGAAAAGCTACAATTTTAATAAAGGGTCAGAAAGCGTGAAAAAAAATAATGACACTTCATAGACTTGACTAGCCATCCAAAACTGAGCAGTATCAGACCATTAGAATCAGGAAGTTAGCAGTAAGACTTTTATTTTTTCTTTCTCTTTGTTAGCAGACTTACCAACCAGCTTAACATTGCCCATAAATTCTGTAGGAGATTTTTGTTCTGAAGCAATGAGACAACACAGGAGGTAGATAAGGGGAAAATAGATTTTTTAAAAATATATAACTAAAACAGAAGATGAAGCATTTTTACCTACCCATTTTGAGTACAGAATCTTTTGTTCAACATCACTCTGTAGACTGGACAGTAAGGACCACAATTCCTACAAAAACAGAACAGCTACTTTAAGATGTGGTGTATTGTCATGGTTTTTGCTGGGATGGAGTTAGGTTTCTTTGGAGAGGCTCATATGATGCGGAGTTTTGGGTTTTTGATTAAAACTGTTGTTAACACACCAGTGTTTGAGTTATTGCTGAGCAGTGATTTCACAGAGCCTAGGACTTTTCAGCATCTTGCATTACCCTGCCACAGTGGAGCTGGGGGTGCACAGGAAGCTGGGAGGTAACAGAATCAGGACATCTGACCCAAACTGGTCAAGGGGATATTCCATGCCATATGGCATCATACTGAGCAATAAAAGCTGAGGTAAAAAGCAACGAATGGATGTATGTTTGGAGTGATTATGCTTGTCTCCTCAAGAAACCACTATGTATAATGAGCTCTGTTTTCCTGGAAGAGGCTGAACAAATGCCTTCCAGTGGGAAATACCAAACGTTCCTTGGTTACTTGTGGATGACACTTTTGCTTTACCTACAAATTTGTCTTTACCTCAACCCACGATTTCTCACACTTTCACCTTTTCAGTTCCCTCCCTCAACCCACTTGGGGAGAGCAAGTGGGCAGCTATGTTGTATTTAGATTCCTCCTAGGATCAAACCACAACACACAGCCTCCTGGTGATTCCATAATCGACACAATGATTTTGATTATTTTTATTAGCAGAATGGGCTTTACTCCCTAACAAATAAGAAGAAATGAATAAATGAATAAAGTTGTTTCTGTTTTTATGTTATTATCTTATGGAAGGGAAGATGGGAGACCACCTGGAGTATCTTTGTGTTCTGTACTAGTTTTAACATTTTTTCCTTTCCATGTAATTCAGTCTTACAACTATAGAGATACAAAGATAGGAAGCCAGATGTTCCTGGTATAGCCATTATCTGTCATTGCTTTTGAGTTGTCATGAAGTCTTGACAAAACTATTATAACAGTCACATAATTCTTGTTTAGTGATGGGATCAGGGAAGCTAAGGAACAGATGGACATGAATTAGACAAGGAGTGTGAAGAATAAGAACCAGAGATTCTACAGGTATGCTGATGAGGAAGTGAGCATCTACTACAACAACAAAGGGTGTACACACATACACACACAATTACGCACGTATACACAGACCATAAATTAGAGTCATAGAAACATAGAAGAGATTGGTTTGGAAAGGACTTGATTCTCCCATAGGTAGAGACATCTCCCACTGCATCAGGTTGCTCAAAGTCCCACCCAATCCAACTTTGAACATTCCCAATGATAGGACATCAACAGGATTGGAGCACTCATTAGAGAGAGACTGGGTTGTTCAACCTGGAGAAAAGAAGACTCTAGGGAAACGTTATTACAGTCTTTCAAAATATAAAGAGAGCTTGTAAGACAAAAAAAACTTTACTAGGGCCAGTAGTGAGTGACAGGGCAAGAAGCAACAATTTTAATCTGAAAGAGGGTAGCTTTAGATTGGCCATCAGGAAGAAGTTTTTCCTGATGAGGCTAGTGAGTTTGGAACACATTGCCCAGAGAAGTTATGGATTTTCCATGAAGAGTGTTCTAAATAAGCTATAACTCAGAGTTCCTTTACCCTACGTGCATTGTCACGTATAACCCTGACTTCTTAGCTGGTATTTCCAAGTAAGCAGATGTAGAAGTAGTAATCCTCCCCAAATTAAAAACAATCATAGTTTTGAATATTTTAGTCCACATTTTTGTCCCTTTGTATTAGAAAAAAAAAAAAAAGAAAAAAAGGTTGTAATTTCCAATATTTCATCCCAAATCCAAGTTACCCATTAGCCAGTTTTCTAGAAATGAAAATAATTTCTTTAGCAACAAGCTGTGACATCACTAATTACATGCTCACAGGGAACTGGCCTTAATTATTAAGTAAAATTAAAGTATTTTTTGTCGTTTGTACTTTATGAAACAGGATAAGGAAGGAGAGAAGGAAGAATAGGGAACAACTACAACAACAAAAACCTTACATTACAATCACTAGCTATTCTTTAATTCATTCCTTTTTCAGAACATACTATAGTCATCAACAATTGAGATCCTTTAATGTTATGAACAATTACATTACTAAAACAGGATAATTATCAACACATGCATATTTTTTATGTGTTTAGGAATTTAAAACAACTGACATACAGAAGACTTATATCTTTTGCATCTCTGTTTCGTGCTGGTCTGTGCTAGTGAAATCACTAACAGCATAGTTACCTTAAAGACTGTGCATGACATGAAAATTATGCTTTATTTTTATCAGACAGAAAGAGCACTTTATGTATCAATATGTCATGTGAGCTTTTACACTTATCACAGAGTGAGTAAGTGGATTGCAAGGAGCAGAAAATACATTTTCCCTCCAAATGGCAAATAATGGTTTTCAATAAACCAAATTGATCTTTATTAACAATTTTTACTGTAATCCTCATTTTTTTTTACATTTGAGAACTTCAACATTATTGGCTGAAAGAAAATAAAAGAAGTGAAAAGTAATGTTTTATGAGTGTAGTGAAAGAGAATGCTGAACAGTATAAGCAACTGTATCTGTCTCCTGTTTTACTTCACTGTTATGATGAGAACTGAAAGGGAATGAAGATGACCTAGACTTCACTGAAATCTTTTCATTGTTTATTTGTTAAAATATTAAGTGTTTGGTAGAGTTATTTTTATCTTTAGAACAAAGTGGTTTTTACTTGGTTCTGACTTGGCAGTTATGGAAGCACTCTTAACAGTGAATATGTGAACAAATTTGCTCTCAGGTCTGTACAATTAGACAGCTTTCCCTAATAAGTTATGCCACACTAAATGCAAAGAGTCATGAAGCATAACATTCAGCAACTCAAGAAACATTTAGATATAGTTCAAGAAACGTTTAGATATAGTGTTGAGAGACGTGGTTTGGTAGGGTTATTGGTTGTAGGTGGATGGTTGGACTGGATGATCTTGTAGGTCTTTTCCAACCTAGCTAATTCTATGATTCGATGATTCTATGATTCTTAGATACCATGTTTGCATACATAAGTATCTTGCATTTCATACTTAAATTATCTGGCCAGCTGCCAAACCCAGAGAGACTCCTCCTGAAAACTATTTAGAAGATACGCCAGAGCATTTTCTTATTTTGCAGTGCAAAGAAAAGAACAAACTATTAAAACAAAAATAGCTGCATATTCCTAGCCTTTATGTGTAATTGTGTTAGCATTTTTCTACCACTTTCTCTAATTAATGGAAAAATACAATGTACAGTTGCACACAAGATTTCTCTTTTTAATTTAGTCTACTAACAGTGAAATAGGGTCTTGATCATATAGAATTCATCTTAGTCAATAAGATAGATACTAAACAATAAGATTCAGATCTGATATTAGATTAATATCAGGGAAAATCTATAAAGTTATGCTGGAGCATTTTTCGACATATGGACTACCAGTGAAAGATTTCATGAAGTTGTTTTAACATCTTCTGATATACGCAATCTGATTTTGCCCCTGATCACTGCTTGAAATGAATAGTTTGTCTAACATGTCTAGCATGGCAAACAGTGGAGTGGATCCACCACATAAATCAGGATGGCTTTCAGTTCTGTAGCTCTACTTTGCAAAGTTCATTTCCCACAATCTTGGTTTGATGACTAATCCTACTACCAGTTTGTGACGATGACATTCACAGAAATTACTTATTTTGGAACATATGCTTCTAGAATTTGAGTATTTAAACCTTTTTTTTAAGAAATTTTGCAAAACTGACTTCAACTGGAGGAGGGTAATAGTTGTCTTTTTTTTTTTTTTTAATCCTATTTCCTTATGGAGTAGAGATTTTAACTTTGAATAGTACAGTCTATTCAAGCAAGAAATAATAATTCACTTCCCAGGCTCTAAAAATATTTGATTCTTCCATCACTTCTTAAAAGAGTGCAAATTATGTAATTATACGTTTATGGCTTTTTGACACTATTCACTCTGTGCTAAAAAGAAACAGACAAAATCAATTTCTGTCCTATTCAGATTCTGACATTCCATTTAAAAATACATCTAACAGTTATGTTTGTGAAGGAAAATTCAGCTAATCACTGATGAGGCATCTGCTTAAAATTGTAGGAATGCATGCAAAGTAGTTATGAAAACAGCTATGAAATGTGTGAAATTTTCTATTTGTTTCATCATAAAAGATTTCATGCAGATTCCTAGTGATTATAATTGAAATGTCAACACTGTTAATTTCATTTGAGAAAAGTCAGGGAAGATCTCTTCTGCACAAATGTAATTGTGCAAAATGGATTGCAGTTTGGAGACATTTGTATGTATTTTCTTCTCTCAAAAAATAAATCCAGATACTATTTTCAGGCAGTGAGCATACTGAAGTTCATTGATCAGCCAGTAAGATAAGGAAATGTAACAGGGATGTTTAACACAGCTGCATGTTTTACAGCACAACTGTCATGCTTGAAAAGATCAATGCATCTGGGTAACATCTATCTTGACTTTTTTTTTAATGTTTGAATGCAAATTTTCTGTTTAAGGGTGCTAATTCATATGCTTTAAATATTCCATTTCTTATAGTTGTTAGAGTACCAGTGGAGATTCAAGGAGTTCAGTGTCATATGACCTTTCATTACTAGGCTCTTTGCAATTCAATTCAGGTACCTGTAGATATCCAAGTATTCGATTCTTCAAGTGTTAGTGTTGCAGAGGATTTTGTTTTCCTTGTTTCTAGAGCTTTTCTTTGTTCTCATGAATTGGTTAACAGTGACCTTACCCAAGTTTAAATATTCATTTCTTAACTTGACAATATAAAAACATTTTAAAATTATAGGTGTTTTAAAATTGTAGAAACTGCTTTTGCTAAATTTTAATTTTAAAAAGAACCTCCAAAAATCTAAGAAAATTGCTAATCCATGATTTTCATTTTTTTCTTCTTTTCTTTTTCTTCACTGCTTTTATTTTTAGTTTCCTTAGAACTGTTAATGAGGAAAGGTTTCTAAGTGATTTTAAATGTTAAACAAAATAACTAGTACTTTAATTGCTTATTCTTAAGAGTAGCAGAAGTCAGTGAGTACAGGCAAGATATTTCTGACATGTATTTCTTCTTGAGAAGATAAATGAAGTTTTCTCTGACTGGTAGTTACCTGTTCATCAATATATTTCCTCCCTTCCTAATGAGTTAAACACATCTTCTATTAATGTGTTCTGAAGTTCACTTGTAAAATACTTATTATTCATATTTGTTCACGTAACTTCTGGATAAACCATGAAAGAAGTGTAAATATAATTCATCATTTTTAGATACTATTAAATATTGTAAACTGAAATGGAAAGTATAAGCAGTCAAGACTGTTTATTTATTAGCTTTTTGCTTTCTCTAGATTCATTTAAAAAAAAGATACTAATGTAAAGGCCACGCTAGTTTAAAGGTATCTGTACTGTAACTGCATTAGCATCAAAGAAGAAACATATATGTATATAAAACAAAAGTCATTGATATTGCTGTTACTTTCCAGACACCAACTCAGTTGCTCAAAATACATACATTGAACAACTTTTAATTAATCTTACCCATCAACAGTCTCATTTAGCATATGCTTCACTTTCAACATTTGAAAAAAAAGTCTTGTTATATAGTGAAAGGTAAACACCTGCCAAGAAATTGTATGGAACAAGGCCATAAAGAACTTTTACAGAAGTGGTAGAAAAATTAGCTTCAGGAATTGTTTTTGTGAAAAAAATGAACAACTAAATAGTCAGATAGATAGATCTTTGATGCACATGTGGAAGATTACATTATTCCTCTTCCTAGCTCCCTCAGCTCCTTTCCCTCAACTCCTCCGCTTTTGAAGCACACCTTTGGAAAACAAATGTTATTCTCTTTGGAGATTACTATAGATGTAATATACTTGTTGAGAAATGGAAGAAAGAGGATGGCTATCATAGACTGTATGAGTTAATACAAAGGGCATTAAAATGTCATTTTTGAAGATCTTCATTTTTTTAATGAGTCAATTCAAGAGTGTAAAGTATAGTTTTTCAGAAGAGAAATGCAAAAGCATTGTAAGGTGCATATTGAGTACAAAAAAAAAAAAAAGCTTCTTAAATTTGAGTCAGAAAAAGTTTATGATATATATGGCTAAATTACAAAACTGCTATAAATTTCCTGTCTTGTGCCCATTATTTCTGCCTTGTAATTAAACATGTTTTTATAATGATCCAAAAAAAAATCTTGTTTCTTTAAAATAAGTCATATGAAAAACTGAGTTGGTTTAGATCTTTATGCCTCCATAAACAGTGTCTGTAAAATTGCAATTGCAAATTAAGATTTTTTTAAAATTCATAATTGCTTGTTAGATTATTAGATTTGATTGAATTAGACAATAAGCTAGGTAGTAAAACACATAATATTTATGGTTATTAGTCTCAAATATGTACTAACTAGCCTAGATAGAGAAGTGTAAAATGTTAGCCTACAGATTAAAAATGCATTGCCTCATGTGCTCCCAAAATACAACTGCAATCTAACATTATTTTCACCCCTCTAAATCTACAATCTAGTTTGCTTTCAGACTTTCAATACCAATGGTAAATTTTAAAAGTGAGTAGAATATTTACAGCATTACATACTTCTATTAACACCCTCCATAGTTTCAAATCCTTTAAGTACACTAGATGCAACTCAAGGAACAAGAGTCATTTTCAGCTCAAATCCCTTTCAAAGCAATAAATAGTACCTCCTGTTTATCTTTTATGTAGTTATTGAACTATTCTAATCCTGTGTTAGTCACATAAATGTTAGCAATAGATTATTTAAACAATTGATCCACACTTCATGCCTTGGAAAGACATGAAAAACGTTATTAAAAAATAGTCATTATGGCTTTCACACTTCAGAGTTTTGATAGTAGTCAAATAGAAGACAAACACACTACGTTCTGTTTCTTCAAATTCCATGAAGCAATCTTTAGTTACCTAATCAGGTAAAACCTGGGCTTGGTTAATAGTACCTTGAACTTGTTTACAATTGCTACCATTGGAGGTAGTATTTATTTATATTTTTTTACAGAAGGTGACAGCAGTATTTTAATTGCCAATTTTCAACAAGAGTTGAAAGTTCAAACTTGTGGTTTTACAGCAATAAATTATTAAGAACTGACACTCTAAGTACAGTATTGAAAGATTAGCACAGCCTGCACATTAAACAATTAACTTGTACAGCAAATGTTACAGACAATCTTCAATCTGCAATATTAATATCTTAGTGCTTTGGATGTTACACTGCTTACAGTCAATCTAAGAACACAATAATTAGACTGTTTTACAATAACCTCTGAGGTCACTTTATACAAGTAATTTTTCACCTGCTACTAAGCTCCATGAATATACTAACTGATCACCAACTTATATTTTCTGTTCAAAGTTGATCAGTTCTGAAAGGAAAGTAATAGTGGTGAGCCTATGATGGAATGAACTTTCACAGCTGTGAAGTTAGAGAGGTTCTGGCACTTGATTTCATCAGAAGGCAATATATAGCTGTGTATACTAATGGAACTTCTTCATGGATAGAAAGTCAATACTGTCTGTTAAAACAAAAAGCTGCTGTGCAAAAATGACCATTATTGTAACACTGCCCCAATTAGAGATTAGCTAAGATGTAACGTGCTTCTAAATGTGCCAGAAAACCTGGGAGTACAAGCTGTACTGCAGCTCTGTCTTGCACTGAGAATACAAATGAATTTCCAGTTGTGCTGCAAGGAGAGAGAGAAGAAAGAGCAAAGAAAGAATAGCAAACTTGGCTTTTGAGACTTAGTAGTAAAGGAAATTATTAGTACCTGCCTGACAAAAGGAAGATTAACTATCATAGCAGTAAAGGGGGTTATTTGTAATTTTTTTGAGGTTTACAATATAAGTTATGTGGCTATTCCAGACATGTTCATGAATGTTTATTCAGAATTATTGAGTGAATTTATTTTTACAATTACAGAGTGCAAATATCCTAGGAAGTTAATATGTTTATAGGAGATTATAGCAGTTACTGCAAATATTTGAGGAAATCAAAATAAAATTTGTTTCAATTAATATTTGAATTGAATATCTAAATCTGAGGATAAATACTTACCTAACTCTCAAAAAATAAATATGTTTTTGACATGTACAACTAAAACATTTCACATTGTAGAGATTTGACACTGATAAATTTCTGAGGAAATTGAAGCTGGGAGTTTTTTTCACCAGTTGAAGTAATAACAACTACCAAAGAAGTTTGATCCTTTTCTTTCAATGCATTGTACATTATACTTGTGGGATTACACTGTGTTTTGTAAAAGATCAAGGCTAAAGGGATTGATAGTATTGAAAACTTAAGTTCAGAATTCAGTAATGATTTAGAATTAATAGTGCATTCTGTATAACATTATATCTTTTGGGTTTTTTTTTTTTGTTTTGTTTTGTTTTCTATTTTAATAGTATTTACAATCTTTGGGCATCATAAAAATATTTGTATGCTTAATTATCTACACATAGGAATTAGGCATTTATAACTGTTCTTAAATGTTCAAGAAGTTCTTCTTGTTAAAGTTTTGCTATTATCAGAGCTTTCGTATTTTTTGTGATGTTAAACTTTGCTGTCCTATCAAGTGAGAAGACTTGCAGTGTACTGGCCTCTCTTAGCCAGTGAGAAATGTCTTGTGAATATATACCTTGATACCTGAGTAGCCAAGTATAAGTTGAGTTTGTGCCTATTTTTAAGAAAACCATTCTCATCAAGTAACAAACTAATGTTCTCTCTGGTCCTCCATTTGTTGATAATGTATTTAAGGAAAAAGAACTTTTTCTTGTTCCACGTAGTATTGACTAGCTGAGCTTTGGCCACACAAATTTTCTCCCTACAAAGGCAAACAGTATTCCTGTAGTCTTCCCATGTTACCTGACCTTGTTTGCAGCAGCCATGCAGTTTCTTTTTCCACCTAAGCTCTAAAGGAAGATCCCCGTTTAACCAAGGCAACCTTCTACCCTGCCTACTTGACTTCTGACATTTTGGAATTACCCATTCCTGCATTCTCAGGAGGTGGTACTTAAAAAGAAACCTGCACTGATTGGCCGTGTTGCCTTCAAAAGTGGTTTCCCAGAGGGTCTTACTGACTAGTTCCCCAAGAAGTCTGAAATCTGCTCTCCTCAAATCCAGGATCAAGGTTTGGTGGCTTGTAGTTTCAATTAAGTAATTGAAATTGATGATCACTATGGCCAAGATGGCCACTAATCACCACTTCACCCACAAGAACTTCCTTGTTCACAAGTAACAGATCTAAGAGGGCACCTTTCTTTGTCAACTCACTTAATACTTGTATCAGGAAGTTGTCATCAAGTTCCTTAAGGAATCTCCTGGACTTGTTTGTATCAGCTGTGTGTTGTTCTCATGTTAATGTCTGGCAAATTGAAGTCACCTATAAGGAAAAGGGCTGTTGATCTAGATGTCTCTCTTGATTCCTGAAAGAATAAATAAGTAATGTTGTCATCCTTGCTAGCTAGTATAAGTAGGCTTCCACAGTGATATCCCATGTATTTGCTTGTCTCTTTATCCTTACCCAGAGGCTCTCAACATGTCATCACCAACTGACAACTTTACACAGTCCAGTCCCTTCATTACATCCAGTGCCACTCCACTTCTCCTGCCCTGCCTATCTACTCTGAAAAGACTGTAATAATCCATTGCAGCACACCAGTCACAGGACTCTTCCAACTAGGTATTGCTTATACTGATGATGTTGTAGCTCTGGGACTGAGCTAGTCTTCTAGCTCTTCGTGTTTGTTCCTTATGCTGTGCGCATTGCTGTAGAAGCATTTCAGTTGTACTTCATTATACTCAGCACCTTGTGGAGCAGACTGAAGGATCTCACTAGCATGCAGCCCCTCTCATTTTGGAGTACCATCTAGTACTATTATCATCATCACTGTAGGTGCACTTCAGCTGGACTATTGACCTCACCGCCAACCCTAGGCATGCTGCCATCAGGCTCATCTCTAATGAGCCTGGTTTCATCACTTTCCCTTTCAAACCCCATTTAAAGCCCTGTCAGTGAGCCCTGCAAACTGCTAGAATCCATTTTCCTCTTAGAAACAGTTGGACCTCATCTGTTGTCAACAGGCCTGGTGCTGAATAAACTGTCCCATGATAAAAAAAATAACAACACAGTTCCTGTGATGGCACCGTCCTCTTATCCATGTGTTGATCAGATGGGTTTTCCTGTTCCTCTCAATATTTTTCACTGCTACTGAAGGGATCGAGGAAAACACAACCTGAGAATCTGCTCCTTCAGCTAACTGCTCCAATGCCCTAAAGTCCCTTTTGATATCTTTTTTAATATCCTTCTCTCTGCGAAGTCATCTCTGCCAGTCTAAACTACCAGAAGTGTATAATAATCAGAAGGCAATATCCGATCAGAGAGCTTCCTAGTAATGTCCCTGACCTAGGCCCCAGGGAGGCAGTAGACTTCCTGGTGGGTTGGGTCCAGTTGACATATTGGGCCCTCCATTCCCCTCAGAAGGAAGTCCCCTATGGAAATCACCCTTTGTTCTGGGCGAAGGCAATCTTGAGGCATGAGGGTGACTCACCCAATGCAACACTCTGGGTAGACTTTCTTCAGTATCCTCACTTTCCCATCCTTTAAGCTCCAGAGCCTCATGCCTGCTGTGGCACTTAGGAAGGTAAGGTAGGATCACTCTGCTCGCTCTGCATCAGAGCTGCTTCTCATCACAGGCTTCTCTCTTCCTGTTTTGGGGTGGCTAGGGCTCCCTCTCTCTCCCTGCGCTTGTTTTTGCTATCTTTTGCTGCAGTTTTGCTGTGGTTATGACTCACTGTGAAAGATCCCTCAGAACAAGACACTTCTTCAAAGCTGTTCTGCTCAAGGACTTCTAGTAAATTTGCATCTCTTTTCTTCTTATGAACTTGTCAGTATTAAATCTGGTAGTTGACTTGTCTCTTGTTGATATGAACTAACGAATCCTCTGCAAGATACTGGACTTTTAAAGGACATCCTAGTATTGTCAGTAACAATGTAGAGAAGGCCAAATACTCTAATTAGGCCAGTAACTTGGAAGTATGTTTAATACGTTTAGCTTAAACATTTTTAAATCAACACACTTACTGATGCCAATTTCAAATAAGATTTAGAAGATTGTGGAAATTCTAGTGGAAAGTTAATTCTATGTGAATTTTTAGAAAGATATTAATTAACCTGGGTAATAGATCTGGTTAATTATAGGCCTCTCAGATTGATATTGATCCTGAAGAAAACAATGAAACAACTGGTTCAGGGTTAGATTAAAAAAGAATTAAAGTCAGTTAATATAATTAATGTCAATTAACATGGACGTATGAAAAGTAAGTCTTACTACTTTGACTTAGTATCTCCTTTGAAAACACCTGCAAATTTGAGGGATACAAATAATCTCTTCCTTTTATTTGATATCATTCCATATAGTACAGCATGTAGTATAATATAAAATCCCTAGGGCATCTACTGCATGGAAAAAAGCCTGATTAGCAGTGTCTCTTGAAGGATTCATTAGGATTTGACTCCTGATTCAACACTGAATATAAGTATTAATAAAATTTTACTGTAAATTTGATACATAGGAAAGACTGATTCATTAAATCATAAATAAATCACTGGCAAATTGAATCATCCATAAATTGGCTGAATTACAATACAACAGAGGTAAAGTAAATTACACAACTAGGAAAATGTGGCATATACTAACAAGATGAAGAGTCATGCACGGAGGAACTAATTCTGAAAAAAATCATTATTCAGCTGCAATATACATTGTGAGTCACTGTGATCCACAACTTCACCAATGAATGAGTGAATGAAATCTTTTCCATGCAAAAATACTCTAACTATAGTAGAAATTTTATTACCTTTGTGTTGTGTAAATATCTACATATTTGACATGAATATGGCTGGAATACTGAGTCCATTTATGGTGTCTGTAACTTCACTATTTTCAGTAATGATATTGAAAAGCTCAGATTGTCCAAAAGAGTTAAAAATAATTATATAAGAGTTGAAATAAACAGACTAGGGAAGTCTATTTAACGTGTTAGTAACATCCATTAAACTTTTTTTTTATAATTAATTTTATATAGATGGCAACACAGACTCGTACATTTTCTACATTTTGTTACCTACCAGCCCCAGTTCCTAGCCTCTAGCTTATGTGTTTTACCAGCAGCTTTTCCTTCTTCCTATTTGTCATATAGGTAATAACAGACTTGAAAGCAGCCTGCTCTATTTATCTTGTCAAAGAAATTGTTAAGTGTGACACAATCAAGGTTTATAGTAGCCTACCTAGGAATAGAAATCTGATTAATAGACCACTCTTCAGTATGAGGGAAAATAAGTAATTCCTGGAACCTCAGGATAGAGATTTGTTCAGAAGTAGGATAGAGTTTTTGATGTTGGTAGTAATTAACTACTAGAACAATTTACCAAGACCTTAGAAGATTTGTAATTACTGGAAAATTATAAATCAATATTCTTTGTTTTTCTTTTTATTCTTTTATTTTGTTTTGTTTCTTCCATATAGAAGTTCACAAATATCCATTAGATATTAAATAATTTTTGAAATCAGTCATCTAAGAGTTCAGAAGAGCTAACCACAGTGACTTCTTCTATCTATACAATATATGAAAGTATGAATACAGATTAGTTTCTGTAAGAGTGACAAAATACACTTTGGTATGGCCTATTATAAAATTATATGCTACTCTTTAGAATTGAGTTCTTCTGAGTGCTTTTAATTTTTCAGATTGCTGATCAGAAAATAAGGTAATAATAAATGAAACTGAACAAATAAGTAAATCACAAGTTCTCCCCCGGTGCTCATTAGTTGCTTCTGACTCTGATATTAATACTTCTAAGCCGTGCTCTGATTCTTCTAAATGTCACAGGCATGAGCTTAAAGATTTTTGACCAGTACATTTCATACTTCCACTGAATCACAGAATCACAGGATCACTTCTTATTTTGGGAGGAACATCTGGAAGTCATATTGTCCAAATCCCATGCTCAAGCAAATACACCAGGAAACGGTTGACCATAATCATGCCTAGGCATCTTCCAAAAATCTCCAAGGAGGGAGATTCCACACACTTTCTTGGACAACAGTCTCAGAAGTCTTAGTCTTTTCTCACAGGAGAGATGCTCCAGTCCCTTAATCACTATGCCTGTAATGTCTGTGTCTGCAATGGGGAGCCCAGAACTGGAGACAGTATTCTAGGTGTGGCTTCACCAAGTAGAAAAAATGACTTCTTTTGACGTTTTGGTCATGACTTTGCTTAATGAAGCCAAAAAAAACATTTGGGCTTCTTGGAGGCAAAGGCACATTGGTCACTCATATTCATATTGATGTCCACCTAGGTCCTTTTCTGCTAAGTTGCTTTCCAGCTGTGTGCGCTCCAGCATGTCATGGTCTTACTAGATAGACAGGAGGGAATCTATATCAGGGAAGTGAAGCACATAAAAAAGAGTAGATTTGAATTAAGCATTGAACAAAAAAAAATATATATCTATTTTCTGGTTTTATCAGTATTCCATTTAATGTCATATGGAAAGCTGTTGGGTGCTGGCAAATAGTGCATTGTGGAGCTGCACTTGGTCATAGAATCATAGAATCATAGAATCACCAAGGTTGGAAAAGACCTACAAGATCATCCAGTCCAACCATCCACCTACCACCAATGACTCCACTAAACCATGTCTCTCAACACAACATCTAAACATTTCTTGAACACTTCCAGGGACAGTGACTCAACCACCTCCCTGAGCAGCCCATTCCAGAACCTGACCACTCTTTCAGAAAAGTAGCATTTCCTAATGTCCAGCCTTAATCTCCCCTGGCGCAACTTGAGGCCATTCCCTCTAGTCCTATCACTAGCTACATGGGAGAAGAGGCTGACCCCCAGCTCACTACAACCTCCCTTCAAGTAGTTATAGAGATAAGGTCACCTCTGAGCCTCCTCTTCTCCAGCTGAACAATCCCAGCTTCCTCAGCCGCTCCTCATAAGGCCTGTGCTCCAGACCCCTCACCAGCTTTGTCGCCCTCCTCTGAACATGCTCCAGGGCCTCAATGTCTTTCTTGCAGTGAGGGGCCCAAAACTGAACACAGTACTCAAGGTGGGGCCTCACCAGTGCTGAGTACAGGTCCTGTGTTTCTAGCAGTCTCACATGAGTTCCAGCTCTCCAAGAGGAAGACTACAGTCTACAGTTCCCAGGAGTCTCCAGTACTCCTTACATGATCTTTGATTCTGGGTGACAAGGATGAACTGGTCTCTTTGCGTCTAGAAAATGCATTAGCAGCATGATCAGAAAATCCGTCTGTCTGATTTGTTTATTACCTGTAACTCCTTTTTTATATCATTACCTTACATTTTTTTATGATTTGTAGTAAATTCATTATCTCTCCTTATCTTAATTGGAATGTTTTTGCTTTTCTTCTCCCCAAAAAGGGCATGAGAGGGTGAAAGAGGCCAGGGAGGCCTTCTCCCCTTCTTTCCCCCTGTTGTGTGTGAAACCATGACAGAAACACTAGAGTAGGTTGCCCAGAGAAGCTGTGGATGTCCCATCCCTGGAAATATTCAAGGTCTGATTGGATGGGGCTTTGAGCAGCTTCGAGCTGGGTGGCAGCCCTGCCTATGACAAGAGGGTTGGAACCAGATAACGTTTAATGTTCCAACCCAAACAATTCTATGTATCTATGATTCTAAGATAAATAGATAAGCTGAATTCATCTATGTTCATTCTTGAGGAACAGTTATTTCACAAAACATCAGTGCCATCATTGTGTTCAGTATTTTAACAGTTCTGCTTTGTTTATTCACTTCTTGTACACTTCTTCTGTCCAATAGACTCAATGGTGATGCTAGAATGAAGTAGAATGATTATCTTAGACAGCTGAGTTTTACACAGGTAGGGAAATTTTAATTCTCGTGACTTGTAATTTCTCTTTAATCAAGAAAGCAAGAGTCTAAAAATGGATCAAGAAGAAATATTCTCCTAATCATACCCGTGGAATTACATGTTTTAGCTCATGGAGGATTTCAGAAATTAATTCTCCTTTTTTTTTTCTTTTTTCTTTTTTCTTTTTTCTTTTTTTTTTCTTTTTT